>NC_034415.1:9522137-9534718 GCF_002078875.1 Numida meleagris | reverse complement strand
TCCTCTTTCCTTTCCTCTTTCCAAAGCTCTGCTGTGTTCAACATGTACAAGAAATATTCTGTCTGACTAAGAAATCTGTTTACCAGCATTTTTATTCTCCTGAAGAAAGAAAAGTCTTTATTATATTTGCCGTGCTTTGAATAACTGCATCTAAAGAAATGACAGATTGCATCACTTGGTATTATGGGAGGAAAAACCATGGAAAGTGTATTGAATATAATGATGCAACCTCTGTTTGTAGATTTATTAGTACATGCTATTTTGTAAATAAACAAACATCACTAAAAGTTTGATGAAATTGTCAATGAAGAAACATTTCATTATTTCTGCAAATAAATATATAAATGGCTACATGATATTTTTGGAAAACATAACCCTTAAAACTAGTCCTTAAAACATTTAATTTTTTTTTTCCATTCTACACCCCCCCGTGCGAAGATCACATTTTCTTGGTCTATTCATGTCCCCAGCAAAATTACAAATTCCCTCAACTCTAAATTGCAGGCTTGCATGTTTACCTTGAACACAGGAAGGATGTATAGGTTAGTCTTTCGCGCTGTATGATATGCCCTTCGAGCAGCCTTATTTCCACTTGAGCAGCCCTGTTCAATTACATTGCTCAAAACAGACTCAATTTGTCATGCAAGATTTCACTTTTCTTGAAAGTACAGAGGACTTACTCTCAATTTTGATAAATTTCCTTGCCCTTTCGCAAATAACCCCTGAGGCTTCTATGTGCACAGTTCCTTTTTGACTGCTGTTATCTCGTGGGCAGAGAAGCATGTTCAAGCATTGGGGACAGCACTTTAACATTTTCACACAAGTCAAGCTGACTTCCAAGTGAGCTGTGCTCTACTGCAAATGGTCAGCTAGAAGTCATAGATATTCCTTTAGTCTTCCAGTCTTCCTTTCTTGAAGGATATTGAAAATCTCTGATTGGATTCTTATTTTTTAATACTTTTGTAATACGTATACACAAAATAATCTGCTAAGAACAAGACATGCTTTCCTCCCTTATTTCTCTCTCATAGTCCCTTTCAAAAACAAGTGCACTAAATCATGAACTCTTACCCAGCCACACCAACATTTTTTAGCATTATACAGGGATTCATGATTGATACTTGAAACTTTTATTTTTAATAATAAAATGTATCTCACATTTACATGCTGCAGCATTTGAAAGCACTTTAAAAACCCAAACAGATACACAGACATTAAATAAGTGCTAAAACTGTTGTTGAACTGTCATCTGTGGTTAAATGGACAACTTGTTTCTTATCCTGATGAAGTCATTGCAATAGCTTTATGTGGTGTTAAGTCCAAAAGAGGAAAAACAAAGTAAGCTGTTATTAACCTGAAGGAGGTTCACCAAAAATGTAGTACACTGAATGGAAATTCAGTATAGTTGAATTTGCTTTCATGCTTTTCACAGTTAGGTATGTAGTCCACATGCTTGCTTCACAGTAGCTATTTACACTCGTTCACCTAGGCTACACTTTTAGGAGATACTTCTAGGGCATTTCCAACTGGTTTAGTGGCATTTTTACAATGCTTTTTTGTTCTCTGTTTCACAAACCAGAGCTTCAGTCTCTGTTGACAGAGAACGTGCTTTATGTCTGATGCAATTTTTTCTTATCCTATTTTCTTTATTTTCTGATTTGACCATAAACTCACAGGGCACAACACATTAAATACAAGAAATCAATGCAAATTCCATACATTTTAAAACCATTCACCTTAGATGTTATTTTTATCAGAATTATCAAAACATCCACTTTAAAATGCATACACAAACTGTTGTTTTGGACTGAACCTCTTATCATGAAACTAGAATTCTCTACAGACAGATTATATCTTTATTTTAAAAAAAAAAAACCCTATAGTAATAATTGCTTTTCTGATTTGTTAACTCCTTCCAAAAGTTCAGATTTCTGATCCCCAGAAAGACAAGGATGAGACAGTCATCACCACTTACATCTGATTTCTGCCATGAGATCAGGACTGTTATAGACTGCACAGCTAGCTCCTTTCTTGCCATCTGCCTTCCACTCAGAGGTCTGCTCCTTGATGCTTGGCACACTGACGATGGAAGCAAATTCTGCAAACTTCCCTTCTTGGCAATTTGTCAAAAGGGACATTAAAATATAATTGCAGAGAAAGCACAGAGATTTTAAAAATGTATTAAGTCATTTTTCTTCAGTGCTTGACTGGTCAGGTTGCAAGACAACCTTCCCTCTGTTATTACCAAGATACAACTACTGCTTTAGCAGAAGAAATATTACTGTCTCCTACATGCTAAGCTCGTGGGATTTCCTGTTGTTTGCCTTTGATATAACAGCAAAGTCAACAAATCATTTCCATATGGAAAAAAAAAAGACTTTCATGGTTCCGTTTGGCTAGATAAAAGGTGCTGAAAGTAGTAAAGAAAAAATGCTAATAAATGGTTGTTATTAAAGCATATGTGTAAAACATGATATTACAAAATAATTTGGTCTCGTAGCAAAATATGTCATTCAATTACTCTAGTCAAGTGTCTGCTGGAGATGGATTGTTGTTCAAAAAGACTTTAAGTCATTATAAAGTATACTCTTTAACAAGAAGTACAAAAGCAAAGAGAAACCAACCAGCCAATCTAGGGGAAAAAAAATCATAAAAGAACCCAAGCCAGCAAGAGAGCTACACTGATTTATACCCACTGAGAATCCAGCCTAGAAATGGGACAATATAATAGCACCGACAGTCATGACAACATAAACATTTAGTTTGGGCCTTCTCTCACAAGGATTTATGAACACTTTTGGCTGATTTCTTTTCATTTCTCATTATCATTAATAATCTAAATGGTCCTCAGCATTTTGTCATCAGGATACAGCAATCAGAAGAGTTTCCCTGAGTGTATTTAAATACTTTGCAAAGTAAAGGAGGATGTCACAAAGCATAACAAATGTGTAGATTTAAATTATCCTCTCTCTGTGAAACACAAGTTATTAGTTTTTTCTGCCTTCCCTGAAAAACAAATTTTGGTGTGGACATGTGAAGGATTTCTGTCCTAGTTACTGAGCTGCAAATCAGGGTATTATATAACATGTCATTTTGTTTTTTCCTCTTGAGATAAAACTTTGCATAAGTGTTGTTGCATTAAACGCACTTACAGTGTATCCTTAGCTGAACTCATTTGTTTTGTTTGAAGAAATACAACAGATCACAAGAATTAAAAAGCCTTCATGGAATATATTGCATGTTAAAAGAAAATTTAAAGTACATAAGATCATCACAACATAATTCTACAATAATTTGTGAATTTTCTTTGTATCCTAGGAATTCTGCATTTCATCTAAATAACATTTTGATCACTGTGATATCTATTTTTTATATTAACTTAGCAATAACAGCAACAATTCTGTTGCTGTGTCCAGAATTTTTGGTGACAAAATTAACTTTAGTGTGCATATAACTGAAGTTATGAGATTGTGTATAAAATATCCACCTTGTGGATTATTTGAAACTGAATCATAGAATGGTTGAGGTTTGAAGGGACCTCTGGAGGCCATCTGGTCCAACCCCCATGCTCAAGCAGGGCTGAACAGAGTAGGTTCCTCAGGTCCATGTCCAGGTGGCTTTTGAATGTCTCCAGGAAAGGAGAATCCACATCTCTGGGCTACCCCTTCCACTGCTCAGTCACCTTCGTATTAATGAAGTATTTCCTGATATTCAGACAGAACCTCCTGTGTTCCAGTTCGTTGCTCCTTGCCTCTTGTATTGTCACTGAGCCTGACTGAAAAGAGTTTGGCTCTATCCTATTTGAACTGTCCCATCAGGTATTTATAGACATTGATAAGATCCCAGGAGCCTTCTCTTCTCCAAGGCTGATCAGTTCCAACTACCTCAGCCTTTCAGCAGAGATTCTCTAGTTCCTCAGTCCTCTTTGTTTTCCTTCATTGGACCCTCTGCAATTTCTTCATCTTGTTCTGAGATCCAGAACTGGATACAGTCCTCCACATGTGATCTCACCACATAAACATAAATGTAATTACAAGAGCCACATTAACCAAAATTTAGGCTTGTGTTGCTAGATGTGTCACTCTACAGCCTCCATAATACTCCAGACTCATTCTGAAGCTTTGTTTACTCCACAGCAGAAGAGAAGCATTCTTTCCCTACACAAATTTTAAAAATTCTCATAATTACAAAAGTTGGAAATACTATTGCTGTTATGTTTTCAAAGGCTTTTTTTTATATACAAATACTTACCTAATTTCTTAAGCTTTGAAAATTATTTTGTCTTTTCATTTTTTTTCTTTGTTATAGTGCTTAAGTGTTTAATCCAGCCTGTACCTGCATGCTGCTAAAAAGTGGATTTATTATTAAAGTAGCTCAATCAAATATTTTTCAGTAATAAGTATCAGAAGGGCACAGAGAAGATAAAGCCAAACTCTTCTTACTGATGCACACTGATATGATGAAAGGTAGAAGAGTAGTGTGAAAGCAATTAAATATAACAATAATTTAAATAATATAATTTATACTTATATATATAAACATTTTAACAACCTGGTCTTGTTAGACCTGCTTTAAAAAAAGTGGTTGGGTGAAATGGCCTTCAAAGTTCTTTTCCAAACAATCATCCAATGATTTAAAGATTCATCATAAGCTATATTTGCCAGAGGATATTTTACAATGCACTTAAAATATTACAAATTTATTTTACTACCTGTTGTTTCAAATGCAAAGGAACTTTAAACAATCAAACTTATTATTAGACCGGAACAAAAGATTAATGTGTTCTGACAAATAAAGGTCTGCATTTTCTCATATGCATGTGCAGAATTATTTTCACAAGGTCTTAGGAATTGAAAGTGATTATACAAGTCTGTAAGATACCAGTGTCGGATATTTCTATAAAGCCTGCTTTGTTCGCAGCTGATTTTTTCATGGTTTTTTTTTTTGATCTTAGTTCTTAGAACAAGACTAAATTGGCATTCAAAATTATGAAATTTACTTCATTAAATAAAGAAAGTATCTTTATACTAAGATATTTTAACTGCATAACAACTATGAAGAGCTAGAAAGATTTGTTGTCCTTTCTATTTAAAAGTATACACCTTTGTTAAAATTATATCTTACTTTAGTTCCATGAAGAATTGACTAATACGATTAAAATCTTTTATATGAGAAATGAGTTCTTTATACATGCGTTCTTTACACGAGGAACTAGTTGGTTGACTAAACAGAATTTGTATTTTCAGTCGTGTATTGGGTTTTCGTATAGAGAGATTTGAAATTATTTAGCATTTAGGACTGAAGAGAGTTCCAGAATTTGAAAGGCCCTAGCTTCAGACACATATTTTGAAAGCTGGAAAACGTAACTTAAAAGGTTGGAAATTGGAACAACAACACTGCATTGTGCTTTGATTTGGCTTCGGGGAATTGAAAACCCAATCTTTCCTAAAATGCTTAGACAGGGATTGTGGAGTCTTTACTGGCAGCAGGGGAAGACCTTCTATTATCTCCTCTAAATTGGAGTGTTTATTTTGCCTACATAAGGCTAATAAATTCCAAAGGGAATAATTACAAATAACCTGAAATTCAGTAACAGCAGATGTCTACTTCCAGATCTTTTACAGTTATAATTGCCCAAGTTTAAAGCATATTCTCCACATGAACATTTTTAATTAATAAAAAATTCTATACGTGCACACATAGAATCTGTTTCCTAAATTCAGCAAAACGATATTTTAAATGAACACTAAATATTGAATAAAATATTGTTTTGATTAGCCTGTCATAGGATGGTTTCTTACAGTAATTCAGTGCTTCAGAAATATTTGATGGCTTTTCTGGGTTGAGCAGATGGTTTAAGCGTTGTGTGAACAGCTATTTTCCACTTATCCTGTCAGGCAACTAAAACCCAAATTAAAACACAAATGCTCAATTATTCATTATATTTTGGTCACGGAAACAGAACTTATTTCCTTTTTTTTCCCATCATCTGCAGGTGCTGTCATGGCAATGACTTTTTTTATTGGTACAGAGGATAGAGCCTGTCTTAGCTTTCCAGTGTTGTTGTTTTTTAAAAATGCAATATTATTGCAAACAAAAAAGCTATCTGTAAGATTTTAAGTTTCTGTCTGTTGCATGAGTGCACCATAATTCTAAAAGTAAAAAAAAAAAAAAAAAGTCAGAAAAGCTGAATTTAGTGCAAAATTTCCCCATACTACTCAAAAAGAACTATTGTTAACCTCAATTACATTTATTTATTTATTTATTTACTTATTTGTTTTGTGGGAAATTGCCAAAAAACATTAATATAGGCTTATGTCTACTTAAAAAGGAACTAGTGTGCACTTTTGGTGTATAATTTTTCCAAAATATTAAAATCTCTCCTGAGTTGATAGAAGAATTTAATAATCTACACTGCTGCAGAGCAAGCCCCTTCTCAATGCCCTATGATTATATTTTATATTTTATATTATATATAAAATTATATATATATATAATATTTCATATTATGATTATAATTTACGCTATGTAAAGACTAATAGGCAGCTTATTTTTCTAAGTATTTCTAAATATTATAAGGTCACTCCATGTTCAATTTTCCTTGAGAAGTGAAGGAAAGATGAAATTAGATTGAAAAGGCCTAGATTTATTTTTAAATGGCAATAGGGCTGGAGATGTTGTCACTATTTGGCTACTCACCTTTTTGCTGTCTAATATCATGGCTAGCAAGCCTGTCTGAAGTGCAAGACACAGAAGCAAAAATTACTTTCTCTATGTCTTAACAGGCAGGGTAGAAGAAAATCAGTTCAGACAGTTCATGACAGCTTCAAGACTGCCCAAAAAAGCAAGGAAATATGACTACATTACATTCTCATGATTAAAAGCAGCCACTACAGAACTGTATTTAGGTATGATACAGATGTTCCAGTATATTACAACTGCTCTGCTCAGTTGTCTTTGTTAGTGCTGCAGTAGCACCTTTTTTATTCCATGCCGAGTTAATGCAAAGAGTAGGACTTTATCCAAAGTTTTCTAACAATCCCACCTTCTCTCATCTATTTTCACATAATTTCAGCTCTTCGATTTTAATTTACATGCAATGAAAACAAATTAATTTCCAACAATTGTAGGAGGCAGAGATTTAAGCAACAAGCACGTCTGTCTGTTATAATAGAAGACAAATGGCTTTCGTACTGAAGTTCCACTGTACTCTAAATGGTTTGTGTTGTGATGGATTACCACTGCCAGTTGCCTATACCTCCAAACAGTTCCTTACCCCTTGTCCTTCTTGTGCTGACTTCTTTGTTCTAACTCAGCCATTAATTCTTTTAAGCTAACCTAATCTAGTTTCCACTGTCCCAGTTTTTGCATAGCCCGTTTCTCCCATCATGCCTCTGAATAAATTCTTACATTCACAGCCTGTCTGCCTGGCTTTCATAATTTGAATTCTTTCCAGGGATCCTTCACAAAAGTCATAGTGTGACATTTATTCCCTACTAATCCCAATTCTCTGCTTGTTTAAGTTAATAGCTTTCAGTTTCATTCATTTCTAGTCCACTTATAACACTGCCTTTCGTAATTGTAGTCTGTCACATGATATTTTGAACACGATGGCAAATCATGTTCAAATTTGAACATGTGGCAAATCTGCAGAATCTAGACTTTTAAAACAGGAGAAATGTCTCTATAGAGACTTACATAAGAAAAAAGTACTTTTAAAAATTGAACATTTACATCTTACTTACACATATTTACAGTGTTTAAAATTGAATGTATGTCATTTACACTGCTGAAGTTGTTTGTACTTAGCATTGCAAATCTTCATGTGGTTTTGTAGTCTTTGTATTCTTTAATGGAAATGTAAAAGTAATATCACATTTCTGAGAATACTCAGCAAACTGTGTACTTTAGATAATATATACTATTCTCCTATTTCCCAAAGAAGATTATGTGTGGTGTGGTGGTTGTTTTTCTTCCTGTTGATGTTAACACTGCAGAAAGAACTGGATAATGCTTGTTGGCTTTTTCTGTGTAAAATCATTGCAGAACTGAAGTAATTTTGAACACACAAATCCTCAGATTCCATTTTTTATGTCCTTCAGGAAAATAGTAAAATCAAAATAAATGTTTGTGAACACTGAGCTTACACCAGCGCTCACACTGACACAGCTGCGTTTGCTGGGTTTTCATGTTATTTTTAAAGAGACAAATTATCATTAACAGAAAATTTAAAAAGGAAAAACTACTGAAGAATTCAGAATTGCCAAATGACAACAAACAATATTTTTGGTGCAGATGGGTGTTGTTTTCCCCTCTTATTGCTCTTTTGATGACTTCCATTTTAAAATTTAATTAGTCTGACTGATTTTTTGCAATATTCAATATGTTTGTTAGACATTCATCGTGAATTATAAAAAAAAAAAGTAATTATAACAGCACTTAGAGTGTAGTAAAAACAAGTACTAACCAGTTTGTTTAGGTCATCCTTGCAGTGTATGTTTTTAAGATAATACAGATATAAAATTAAAAGCTTCTTCTCACAGATGGCGGCTTTTTATTTTTGTATAAATGTACAATAATATTTAAAAGTGATTCTAAATATTTTTAATATACTTTTTTAAATCTCTTTGTTCCAAGTAACAGAAAAGATACAGGGAAAATAGCAAGTAAAATCACAGTTGTGAAATATCATTTATACAAGGGTTAAATGACTCAACTCATTCTTTTAAAGAAAATAACAGTAAGAACAGCTAAAATAATGAATGAGGAACAGCTGCACACAGTAATTTTTGAAACAAAAAGTATTAACTGAAATGAGTGTATAAAAATTCAAAACCAAATAGGAATGAGTTTGCCACTGAAAATGGAAAAATGTTGTGGAGCTCCCTTGCAGCAGGATTCTGATAGATTCATGGATAATTTTAAAAGCTACTAAGCAATTTAGAAGAGAAATCTAATGAAGGCTTTTAAATTTTTAAAGACAGCACTGACTTGGGAAGATCCTGACAAGAAATTATTGCATGCTTGGAGACCGTTCTGGGAAAGTCTCACTGTATGTCTGCAATCAGTTTTCTTCTAGACTGGAACCTCGTGTAACTAAACAGGAAAGTATGTCCTCATGTTTCAGACACAGTCAGTTCGCATTTCTTAAAAATGGAATCGAAATATTACACTAGGTATGCAAATATTTAAAATAATTGGACTTAAATTCAGATAGACTCATAAACTTGCAACTCAGACATGAAATAGAATATTTGGAACTATTGTGATTTCTTATTAAAAATGGAATATTTAAAAACTTTATGGGTTTCAGCATAAAAGTGCAAGCCTATGACAACGCCTTATAAAATTCTATTCTTTCAGATTACTTCTAGTTAGTTTTCACATGTACTTGACACACAAAGTGGTATTGACACAATTAAATGGGTGCAGTTCTTGAGGGTACCATAGGAAAACAAATATTAAGCAAATATTTTGAATGAAATTTGGACTTCTTCGTGTGCGTGACACAGAAACTCTACTAATAGAGTCAAGAGCAAAAAGCCCAATTGTTATTAACCCTGTTATTATCCAGTGCAAGAGTGACTCCCATCCAAATGTGTGTTATAAGGTCAGGGCTGGTTGCCTCCTGCTATGAAAATCTTGCCACATAAGCACAGTGGATACTTAATTTCTTCTTGGGAGCTGAATGTAAATAATGAATAATATGTTTGAAGAGCAATTTCGCTTTTTCCCTAGTAAACTGTTTTTTTTTCTTTTTCTTTTTTCTTTCTAGCAGTGTTCCTCAGGGGTCGACACTGGGTCCAGTCTGGTTCAACATTTTCATCAGCGACCTGGATGAAAGGATAGAGTCCACCCCCAGCAAGTTTGCTGATGATACAAAGCTGGGAGGAGTGGCTGATACGCCAGAAGGCTGTGCTGCTATTCAGCAAGACTTGGACAGGCTGGAGAGTTGGGTAGGGAGGAACCTGATAAGGTTTAACATGAGCAAGTGTAGAGTCTTGCACCTGGAAAGGAATAACCGCATGCACCAGCACAGGTTAGGGGATGGCAGAGCACACTGTCCCTCTGCATACAAATAGCTGTGTTACTTCAAATATTTTCCATTAAACTTGAACTCATTTTCATGATAATACATTGCAGTGGATTTATGTAGCAAGGTTTAGTTATCAGAGATGCTGTGAGGATGAGATGACCTCTGTGAGCAGATCCCAGCAGCTGCCCCATGTCAGAGCAGAGCCAGTTCCACCACTGGGGTCCATTCCCCTGCACAGCTCATGAGGAGGAGGTAGAAGGTGGAACTGGGATGGGAAGCTTTCCTCAGGCAACATGGGAGAGCAGAACGGATAGACAGAACATCCACATGAACATGTTGGTGCCAAGATCTAGTGGTACCAACAGCTTTCCATCCAAGTCAGGATAAAAATATCCAGGTGAATCTGAGAAAATGTTTTTGAAATCACATATGCCATTGACTCAAGAGTTGTTGGTTTTTTTCTTATTATTTCTTTTACTTTCTATTTATAACCAATTATAAATTTTCTGAATACTAATCGCAGCCTATTAAGGTGTGAAAGTAAGCAAATGACTGTGTGGTGCTCAGCCACCTGCTGGGTTAAACCACAACAGTCACTGGTATTAAACATTTCAATATTATTAAATAGAAAAAAAAAACTTTTTTCAGGAATGATATGTTATTGGAAATTGTTGTATAAAGTGTTATAAGATCTTCTATAAAATGCCTGAGGTAGAATTTGAAAAGAAGATCTTGGTACTATGCATAATTTGTAATGAGATGTCTAAGGGACTGACTAAGGCTGGGGAAGAAACCAAATAAGGTGATTTCCAAAGTAACAGTTACAGAAAACGGAGAGAAGGGGTGACAAAAGGAATCAATAGGTGGAATATTCCTCAACATGCTTATCTGGCCTGGAACCAGTCATGACCATATGTTGTTTTATTATTAAACTCTTATTTCTAACTTTTTCTACGCAAGTGTTTTCTGTATTTTTTCTTTGTGTGTGTGTGAGTTATCTGACAGTTAACTTCAAGCCAGAGTATCTGTTGAGTTGAAGGGCAGTAGAGGGACAGGTGAGGGAGAGACCAAGGGTATCAGAGACACCTGCAAAAGGAGTTGTCCCTGAAAATCAAACCCTAAGAATAGGATTGGGCTATTTTTACTTTCTGTTTTTACATGGGTGTCTGAAAAGATATTTTCCTCCTGTCTGTGTTAACCTGCTTGTGAGCTCCTCTTCTCTCTCAAAGAGGGAAAGATCCCACAGCATCATTCAACTCTCTGTGACAATACAGCTTAATCATTTTCATCTTGCAGCTACTCTACTATGAAAACAAATATACAAAGGAAAAAAAATAAACTGACATAATATACTTTTTTCTCAGAAGGCAAACATGGACAGATGTAATTTACAGCAATGGCAGCTACTGTATTCAATGACGTGATCTTGATCAAGTCCAAAAAGTTCTGCACACTGGTTTTACAGCTTCTCTTTTGTCCAGCTAAAATGGATGTGTTTGCTGGGAAAAATAAGTAAGTAAGTAAATAAATAAATAAATAAATAAATAAGGCTTAGTATGTTCAGACATATCTTTTGACAAATCTTTTCCAAAAACACTTTCAGAGAACGCTGATACCAAAACACAAATTCAAAAATAAATGAGTGAAGGAATGAATGAATGAAAGAGTAACCTTGTCTAAAAGTGAACCTTTGATTCATGACGCAAAAAGTGAGAAGAAATCTAGAAAAGTTGGTTAGTGATGTCACCAAATGAACCTAGAACTAGAAGCACTCATTGGTTCAAGAAAAGGATGTTTCTGACGAATGTGGAAGAACAGATACAACTCACACATCCTTTAACTAGCAGATCTCTTCAGTCATATTTCCTTACTTTCCAGTTGTCCACACATCCTTTCACGAAACAGTGAAAATATAGAATTTTTGTCATAGGAGGTTGAAGAGACAGACAACAACATATTGGCAATATATTTGCAATATTGGTACTGGCATTGGTGTTGGAAGAAAATAGTAATATGAGTAAGTTAAAATGGTTTAAATACATTTGTTTAGCAGATATACAAAGCAGGAGTTACGGAAATAGCCACAGATATACCACTGCTGTCCCTAATACTATGCCTATTAGTCTTCTGAATAGTTTCAGCATTTCCGTACCAGCACACTGAGAGGGAAGGTGCTGTGTAAAGCTTTGCCTTCCCCACATGAGACTTTTCTTCTTGAGCCCCACAGATATGGCTACACTCAGTATTCCTGAAACTTCAATGCAGCACAGTAAAGAGGTATAATCATATTACAAAGTTTTAGAATTTTAGAAGAGCCAGTTTGATGTGTACATATTTCCTTTCCTTTCCTTTCCTTTCCTTTCCTTTCCTTTCCTTTCCTTTCCTTTCCTTTCCTTTCCTTTCCTTTCCTTTCCTTTCCTTTCCTTTTTTCTTCCTTTTCTTCTTTCTTTCTTCTTTCTTTCTTTCTTTCTTTTTTATTTTTTTTGCAATGAAATCCACTGCTGGAAAGGGAAAAGGAAAGGGAAAAGGAAAGGGGAAGGGGAAG
>NC_034415.1:9481071-9521682 GCF_002078875.1 Numida meleagris | reverse complement strand
AAAAATGCATAAAAGGATGGCACATACTTATCTATCCTTACAAAGAATGGCAAAAAAAAATATTTCTCTCTCACACAAAGTCTATTGTAAAAAAAACTTGTACCAAGGATGGTTGTGGAATTAAATGTCTGTTACCAAGAACTTCTGAAAGGCATGCATTATGTAAAACAGGAAAGAATCTTAGATTGAAATTTAAAGACTAGGAACCATTTTCAACAGCTCACATAATTCAATTTATTTTTCTCTTTCAAGAAAACTGACATTCCACACATTTCAAAAAGAATTATCTAAGCTGTGTGGGACATAGCAGATGTCAGATGCTGCTGAGAAAAACCTAGAGCAACTTGCAACCAACTGATGAAAAGTGAAGGCTTACCTATTTTTATCTTCTATTCATCGTCACTACCACAGCCATTGTCTGACAGCACAGCTAGCTCCTCAAAAGTACAGTAAGAGAGATTATTCTGACATTGGGCTTTTTACAGATGCCAGTTTTATGAAGCTGTATCTGAAGTAGTACACCCTGGCTTAGCATTAACTCCAAGGAAAAATCTCCCAAATGCACATGCTAATGGTATCTTCCATAGTTGTTTTCAACACATAATCTTAGGTGAGAAAATTGTCAAAGACAAATTTAGTCTAGATAAATGCACATAAGATCATATTTAAATTATAATGCAAAATTAAAAGATTATACCACTTAAAATTATATCATAGGTTACAATTCTGGAGATGTCATGAGTAGTAGCTGGTTATGCACTGAACAGAACACAATTTTCTTCTCAGAATTGCCAAATTTAACATTTAAATGTAAAATCTAGCTGAATGTGCAAATTTTTCCATACAGGTGTCCTTATTGTCCTTTTCAATAATAGTAAGGGTGCCTGTTTAATGCAAGGCCCAAAGTCACTCTTCTGAGTTTTTTGTTTTAATATGCATATCATTCTGAAAGTAATGCTTCCTATTTATTCTCACGGCAATTACAATAGGTACGTAAATCACAATAACAGTATTTGATAGAGCACATTCTCAGCTCCAAAACCTTATGTTTCAACATAGTCACCACCATTAGCTATGCATTTTCACCAGTGCACAACAAGAACCTGTGTGCCATGCTCGTACAAATCTACAACAGCGGAGATGACGTACTGTCACTGCTGCCACTGCTGCAACACACCACCCACTACTTCACTGTGCTCACATCTGCTGTTTGGTGTCCATAAACATTCATCGATGAATGGCAGGAATGTTCAGTTGCCATGCCACCAATACCTGCCTCTGACATCATGGGCCAACATAATAAAATAGCAGACATTACTTTCAGAGCAGCCCTCATACTACAGTGAAATTTTAATCTCAGTTTTTCATTTTTCATGAATAACACTAGTATTCTCTGTCCAGGAAACTTTCACTGGATGTTGTGTTTTCTCTATTATCTTGAGATGGAATGATTTTGTTAAGCAGCATCCCTAGGACAGATTTTCTAATATAAATTAAAGAGACATAGATTTAAAAAGAAGTAAAGTGTTAAAGGGTAAAGAACAAAGGGCCAAAGAGAAAGTAAAATGTATCATTCCAATGAAAATTTGAGGGAGTTTTAGTTCATAAGAATGGTAAAACTCTGTGCCAAACTTAATTATGGCTTTTTATCCCATTCTGGACAAATGCCAGCAATGAAGGAGACAGTGACCTGAATTTGGTTTTATTTGTACAATAAATTTTTCTTCCCCCCCATTCCCAGTAGATTTTATCAAACAAAACAGTATTCATTCAAAAACAATCTTGTAGCTCTGAAATAAGTAAATAAGTAGAAAAATGTACATCTTATAATAATATAACCCATCATTATCCCAATTAAGTATGTTCAGTCACAATCTGGGTTCCTATCTTAAAGAAATGATTAGGCCAGAGTAATACTATAAACACTAAAGAAAGGGAGTCATGGAGTCTTGCACTGGCTCAGTTCTTAACATCAACTCTTGGTTAAGGTGAGCAACAAATTCTGAAAAACATTTAAAATACTTTTCCCTTTTGCATTACTTAACATAAAATGTGTTGACATTTTGTGGAGGCTCTTCACACAATTATTTTTATGAATGAAATCATTGGAAATCATAAAAAGGATCTTGATTCTTTCACTGCAGAGAAAAAAGTTTGCAAAATTGTAAAAATTTGACTTTTGAAATCTCTCCTGTTAGAATAAGAAAGATCTTGTACACAGATACACAACTCTGAAGTCTTTTTGAAAACCTGGAAATCTATTAATTTATTATTGTCTCATATGTGAATTGTAGTGACATGCAAAATTATTACTTTTTCCTCAGAATTGAAGTTGATTTCCCCGTTCAAGCATTTCCTCCAACATATACTCTGTTATCTGGGTTTTTTATAAGCTTTTGGACAATCAAAGTCATTAATCATACTTTTTTACAACAGGAAAAATAAAACAACTCAAAAAAGAACTATCATGTTGCATAAATTTTTAAGATTTAAGGTAAGTTTCTTTCCTTCCATCAGACTTCTGTGAAGGTAGAGAAAGTTATTTGACAGCCAGTATTTGAGAAGCACTTTTGTTTTCAGGAAGAATTTGCATTCGACACATATCTGATGTATTTGACAGAAGTTCCTGTGCAAGACTTAGAATTTCAGATTCTTTTTAAAGAAAAGCATATACATACACATACATATGACAGGACTGCAGATCTGAGGGGAATGTAGCAGCAAGTGAAAGTAGAATATTTTAGTTATTCCCTTGATGGGAATCAATTTTCTCGTAACAGTTTTACTAATAGAAAAAAAAATGTTTCTAAGTCTTTCCACATCACTCATGAAAAAATAATTTAAAAAGAGGATGTAAAAGCCCTCCCAAACTGCAGAAGGACTAATTTTATTATTGGAGCAAAATGTATTATTGGGAACAGACTTACCTTTATATTGCATGTACATTTTCAAACACATGCATTCAGAAAATACACTGTGTGTCATATGCATTGTATGATATTGCATTGTATTCACAGTACGTATCTCAAACTAAAACTCTATAATGCACCCTCAACCTTTATTCACACTTGACTAAAATTATAGGGCATAGTGTATGTATTGTGAGCTCAAAAGCTAGCGTAAATTTATGACTTGAACTTTCAAGTAAAATTGGTCAGGCAACCCATTGAAATATCTCAGCCTTAGACACACATGCGTTTGAGAATCAGAAAACCTCAGAACGTTAATCTTGCATTATGACAGACTTACTGCCGAAAAATAGGACAATAGTGCGCCAGGCATACCATTTGCTGCAAAACTTTACAGACAGCTTTGCATAATTGCAAGCATAGTGTCTTCCAGCATAATCTTGTATAAAAGACGCTCTGCTTTCCATGGCTCAGCCCAATAACTACCCGCAGAAAATAATTTGCTAAGGGCAAATGGTACCTGGCAAATATAGGGGGCTTCTACAACAGGGTTGTGGTGTTGGTGATAAATGAAGAGAACAGGTGTCATCTACCTTTTTCTCTCAGTCCTGATTTTTACCTGTTGTTTTAAGATAGTGATTGAAATTAACCCTCTTGCCTTTTATTTTCCTGACTTTTTAATATTTAAAAAGAAAAAATCATTTAAAAACTTTATTTGCTCACTCAAGTTCTCTGAAAAGAGTCCTTCCTCTTCTTTTGATCAAATTCTTGTTCTTTAAACATAGATATCTTCTACCTTTGCCATTGGTCTATATCAGTACATGCTAAAGACTATTCAAATGTTTTTCAGATCAATTTTTTTGTCCTTTACTTTCAACATCTGGCAGCTGGTTCTCCAGTTTTGTGATGGAAGTCATTCCATACCTTAATTATTTAGGTGTTCAGCATTGTTTACCCTTATAATTCACATTTTAAGGAAAAATGTATTTTTCTACATATGTTTTAAAGTCTTTCCCTCAAGTATATTCTGGACATCAGAAATTAATACCAAAATTCTTATTACTGTGAGAGTTAGAAAATGTCACTGGGAATGCTGATAGTAACTTAAATGAGCTGAAAAACAAGACTATATGTTGACAGCTGTGACAGCTGCAAAAATGCATGCCTGAAAATGAGGATGAGAATAGAGGAAGCAATTTAAGGTTTATTCTGAAATTGTGCAAGTTTATCAGCATCCTTTATTCAGTGCTGCTTCACCTTGGCACACAATCCTAAAAGTAACTTAGTTTTGAAGAAGTAATTATTTTCTGTTCAATACAGCTAAATTACAAATACAGAAGTGTTAGACGTAACTGAATCTGGTGCGTTTGGTGATTCAGGAGATCCCTCCCTCATAGTCCTGTGCAGCAGCCTGTCTGCATGTGATTGACCCTTTTATCTCCTTTTTCCAGTACTTGTACTTCCCTGATCCACCTTGATCTTCCTTTTCCCCGTCATTGGTCCTTCCCCTAAACAGCATAGAATCACAGAATGGCTTAGGTTGGGAGGGACCTTAAAGTTCATGTCATCATATCTCTCACATATATATCACATAGTGGGCTTCACACAATTCCAAAATCATCCCCATCCCATTCCTCCTGCATGCCATGATAAGTACTATATACCTTTGAAAAGTAATCCCATTTATTTTGTATGGCATCCGAGAAAGAAGTTTCTTGTGTTGTCTCATAGTAGTGGATTTTTGCCATTTTAGGAGTAGCCAGTTTGGTATGCCTAATTTTTGCTGATGAGATTTTCCTTCATTAAGTTAATACCATTCCTCTACCTGTCATTATTCCTCTAATTCTTGCTGGGACATTATGTTTGTTTAGGTCTTGGACAGAAAACCTAAAATAATGTCTCTTTGGTAGAACTAAGTTCGAATGGATTTCTACAAAAGCTGTAATTTGAGACTGAGTTATAAACTCTAGAATCTTAGATTTAGCCATTTTGCTAAGGGGTGATTGTCCATTAGCAAGAAGACTGTAAATTTCTTCTCGTTCCCCAGTAATGAACTCTATGTTCCAAGTAATCACAAAAACAAATTTTCACTAACATTTACGGTGAAAATGACACAGACTTTTAGTTTTGAAAAACTAATGATATGTATTCCTAGTAAAATTGTGTAAATGGGAAATGATACTCATGTACGCACTCAAGTAGAGTTAGTGAATGTGTTTTACAAGAATCAGAATCAATTAGGCTGGAAAAGACATTCACGATCATCAAGTCCAACCATCAACCTCACCGACCAGCTCCCATTACTAAACATGTCACTTAGTGCAACTTCCACATGTTTCTTAAATACCTCAAGGGATAGAGACTACAGCACTTCCCCGGGCAGCAAGTTCCAATGCTTATCTACTCTCTCCATGAAGAAATTCTTCCTAATATCCAATCTAAATCTCCCTCAGTGCAATTACAAACCATTTCCTTACATCCTATACTTGTCATCTGAGAAAAGAGATTAACACCCTGCTCATTGCAGCCTCCTGTCACATAGCTCTACAGAGCAATGAGGTCCACTCTCTGCCTCCTCCAGACTAAACAATCCAGACTACCCCTCAGCTGCTCTTCATATGTCTTGTTTTCTATTCCTTTGACTGGCTTCATTCACAATGTTGAATTTTCTTATGAAATTCCACATCTAACTTATTATTTTATTTTACTTTAAGTCCAGTAAGAATGGTAAAGCTTATGTTCACAGGTCTATTAAACATTGTAATAGATGATAGATTTTCATAGGAAAATTAGTGCTGATAAATGATGAAAATTCTCTTGAAAGACAAACATCACAATGAATGTGCTATGCTAATAAATCATTGCTTGTAAGAGGCTACTCTACCTTGACTTTAATGACATTAAATGAACTGTAGAATGTATACGAATTAAACTACAGCATAATAGTGGTTTTAATATCTAGAGCTGCATGACTCACTACATGAAAAAGGAGAAGATGAGAATGGGCATTTTAGGCAGAAAAGGGAAAGTCCAAACAATGAGTCACATCCTCAAATAAGTCAGATCATCTATCATATTTAACTGGTTAGTTAATAGGCCTTCAATTAACGGATTGTATCTCTGTTTTAGTAAGAGGTGTGCAAAGCTGATAATGGTACGCACATTTCTCTGAATGATTCTAGTTACAATAATGATTTTAATTTTTGTTTTCTTGGAAGTGGACAGAAGTGCTTTTACTATTGTAAATATGTTGAAGAAAATTACCTCTTTGTGAAATTTATTAGGTTGAAATTATTAAATGGATTGTTAAATCCGATTTGAGAGAGAATATTAAACTGCTAGAGCACTTTGCACAATCACTGCTAGTTCATTTAGAGAACAAGAACTTAGTGTTCACAACAAACACAAGGAGCTATTGCTTGTTTTTTTATATGCTGGCACTATCATACAAACTCTTTTCTCCAATATAAACAATAACATTTTAAGGGTTCATCATTATTTAAAGCCAGTCCTGGGTAATACATTCACATGTAACCTAATTTGGTATTCGTTTTCTTATTATTGAAGAAGGTAAGAATTACTAAACCTGCAGTTGGTAGAACTGGCTCAATTCAGCTTGAATCAATTTGCAGAGCATCTTAGTCCATGATCATGCATCAACTCAATGCAGTGGCTGCTGCTGTCATTTTCACATCCAGCCAGTACCAAAGCTGAGCATGAATCCCAAGGAAACAGATACGTACCTACACAATGCATGCAATGCTGGCCATGTGGATCAATGCAGACAGGAAAAGCATTTTCACCAGCACCCACATAAGCACACATTTGCTCAGAGAACATTCAGTCAACTTGTGTTCACTTGTATTCTCAAGATCTTGAACCTTCAACCAGACTCAGCAGTATCCTTGCCCAGACATTTGGACATTGGAACATTCTCCACCTACAACACTAGATCTTTCTAGACTTTATTTTCCTCCTACTCACTGGCCTGACCAGCTTGAAATTTGCTAAGGTAACTCAAGAATAAAATATTTTTATTATAAATAAAAACTAAAATTAAAAAAAAAAAAAGTGATCTTATCAACTGTATTAGAATTAGTACCCAGCTGGTTCAGATCGGTGATGTCCGTGGTTTAGGATTCTGACTACAGCAGTGATAATAGGGGATATTATTTAGGGAGATAATATGAATCTTGTAACTACTTTTGTATCTTTTCCCATGTAATTCCACAGAAACCACAATCATTTTGTGAGAGTACCTTCATGCCTCTTCTGTCTGTGCTTATGGTTTATGGATTATAAGAACAACTTATTCTGGATACTATCTGCAAGAAAGTTGAAGAAAAGAAGATTATCAGGAGTAATCAACATGGATTCACCAAGAGAAAATCATGCTTGACCAATGTGGTAGTCTTTCACATCGTCATGACTGACTGGGCAGATGAGGAGAGACCAGCGGATGTTGTCTATCCAGTCTTCAGCAAAGCTTTTGGCACTTCCAAACCATCCTTATCAGTAAGCTTAGGAAGTGCAGGCTAGATGAGTAGTGGATTGAGAGCTGGCTGACTGGCAGAGCTCGGGGGGTTATGATGAATAGTGCAGCCTAGTCGGAAGCCTGTAACTAGCAGTATCTCAGGCATTGGTACTGGGTTTGGTCTTGTTCAGTGTCTTCACCAACAATCTGGATGAAAGGATTGAGTACATCCTCAGCAAATTTACAGATTATACGAAACTGGAAGGAGAGGTTGACACACCAAAAGGCTGTGCTGCCATTCAGCAAGACCTGGACAGACTGGAGAGTTGTACAAAGAGGAACCTGATGCGAACCAGTAAGGGCAAATGTAGAGTCCCTATACCTGGGGAAGAATAACCACATACATCAGTACAAGTTAGGGCTGATCTGCTGGTGAGGAGCTCTGCAGAGAAGGACCTGGGTGTCCTGGTGGATAACAGGTTGGCCAAGAGCCAGCAGTGTGCCCTCGTGGCAAAGAATTCCAGTGATATTCCGGAGCGCATTACAAAGTGCATGGCCAGCAGATCAAGGCAGGTGATCTTCCTCCTCTGCTCTGCTCTCGTGGAGCCACATCTGGAATACTGTGTCCAGTTCTGTGTCCAGTGCCACCTTAACACTTGTTGCAGGAAATTCTAGAAATTCACTAAATGTGGAATCTGAAATAATTTTATCTGTTTAAAAATCACCTTCTACTAATCTTAATGACAATCTTTTTATTCTAGTGTTGTAGAGTTTGTTGTATAATACTTCCACATTCAGCTTAGGCACCGTTTTCATGATTTTGTAAATCCTAGTTCAGTTTTCTTCCAGCCATCTCTTTTCCCTGCTGAAGAGTTCCAGGCCCACAGTGGACCTCAAGAGCCATTTGTAGGAGTGATTCAAACACTAACTGTTTCTACATAACCCTCAAGTCAGACAAAACTAGACAAATACTTTCCAAATGTCAGAAACTTTGATTAATCATGACAGAGTTTCAAGTACTATGTTCATACCAACTCCTTTAAGGACTGAAATTAGATGTCAATTGAAAAAAAGCTACTAAGAGTTTTGTCTATGCTCTCAGCAGCAGTGCTTTAAGTGCATGGAGGAAAGATTTAGAGCAGATACCTTGATAACAACAGCTGGGGGAAGCCTACTAGAATAGTGCAACTCGGGCCCACAGTATAAGAACTTGTGAATGCTTTCTATTGTCTTTGGCCATCTGAAGACTCACTTTATTTATCCACTTACTTAGAATTGTACATTTGAGCTGATAGTTCATAAGTCATCTGAATGATTAATAAATTATTTAAGACTATACATTTCCAAATAACATCAAGCTTAAGCTTTAAGCTTTGAATGACAGAGTTCTATATTACAAAGCAGGCCACACTGAAACTGATTTCTTGTTGCTAACATAAATTTTATGTCAGTAGAGATGATATTGGGTTTTAGTAGCTGAAAGGTCTACAGTTTTCTATGATCTTAGAATCTTCTATTAATATCTGTATGTGCTGACTTGGTATACATTTCAGGATTTATCCTGCTTGAGAGTAACTACGAGAAACTGTTTAGATACTAGTGGAGTAGAAAAGATAAGGCAAAAATAAGACAGTAAATTAGAATTTAGAGGAAATATATGGAATATGAACATTTTCCTTAAACTTCCTTTAGGAATCGAGAATATGCATGGGCTGCTCTGAAAGGAGTGACTTCTATTTTATGATGTTGGCCCACAGTGTCAGAGGCAGATGTTGGTGGGATGGCAGTAGAGGCTGAACCTTCCCACCAAAATTCCATTACATGTTGTTGCCATGTGGCAGATGGCAGCAGGAGGACAGTCTGACAGAATGGGCATCTGACATGGAAGTGCATGTGAAGCAAGGATGTGTCATCAAATTCTCCCATGTGGAAAAAAATGGCACCCACTGAAATTCATCAACACCTACTGATTGTGTATGGAAACCAAACAGTGGACGTGAGCACAGTGAGAAGTGGGTGGTGCATTTCAGCAGTGGTGAAAGTAATGTGAAAGACAAGCCACATTCCAAAGGCCATGCACAGCTGTCACAGCACAGAATGAAGAGCATCCTGATCAGCTCTTCACCGCAAATTGAGTAATGGTGGTGACTGTGTTGAAAAACAGTGTTATGAAGCTGAAAATTTGCTCTATCATACAGTGTTGTTGTGCTCTTTGTAGTTGTAGTTTCCATGGAAATAAAAAAGAGGCATTACTTTCAAAGTGAGGTATGTAGTCTATTCTTTGGTGTTCATTGACTCCAAAGTATGTTACAATTATTTGCACAGACTCTACTCAGTGCAGAGGCTTGAGAAACTGAGGCTCCATATGCCTAGAATCTTTATTGGTAAACACAACTGTCTACAAACCATCACTAAAAGCAGCACAAGCTTCAAGTCAATCTTCACCCATAAGTAAACCTGAATATGCCCGCTTCAAGCATTCACTCCCAAATAAATTGAACTTAGAGCACCTCCTAGCAATGTGGCATTGGTTTACTGTAGCAACAAACACAGTCTATATCGTGCTCAGTGGCTTGATTTTTGGTTTATTGTTTACTGTTAGCATAATGGTGATCATGAAGATTTTATGGCAGAAATGTTAGTCGGCTGATTAAATCACATGCAATTATCTGCAGCCAATCCAATTATGCCATTGCACATAGAGCTTTCTGCATTATAAAAAAAAAAATCCTTTGCAAGGATTTTTAGGAATTATTTAGTAAAAGTTTAATGCAAGAGTATTGTTGTTGGCTGTGTACCTTAAAATCCAGATTAAGTCAAATGGCTCAAGGGGAAAATATTCCTTTGCCACTGAAAAGTCAGAAGAGGGTGACAGATTCATAGCAAGGCAAACACCAGATGTATGACTATACATTTTATAAAATATTTCTGTGTGTTTCATCACAGCACAGCCAAAGGAAATCTAGCAAATTCAAAAGGAAAGTAAGATGACTTATGTATGTACAAATTTAACAGAGCCAGCTTTACTTCTACCTCCCCTGGCCTGAATGGACAGGGCTGGAGGGCATTTATAAGCTCTGAGCTGCCCACCTGGGCCCATGGCTCAGAACCCCATAGCACCCCACTAGGGTGGGCTCCAGCCACTACCTTGCCCTGCCCTTCTGAGCTAGGCCCAATCTGCAGGCCAACATCCCAACTGTTCCTCTCTGGTGCCTGATGCGAGGGTTGGGGCTGCCCAGCTCCCCTGCTGGGATAGGCTCTGTCTGGGCATCCCCAAGTGGGGAGCCCAACACCAGGTCCTTGGGGTGCAGCCAGCCCACAACATGCCCTGACATCAATATTGCAAAGCTCATTTCTCCAAAATGAATTATGAGTGGAATGAAGTTGGAATGCTTAGATATTTCTCTTGGGAAATAAAGTGATACTGTGTAAGAGAAAGGATTCTTTCAGAGGGTGATTTACCCTTGAATTCCTTTTCTGAGCCTGAGTAAAAAATAAAAAAAAAAAGTTTTTGAGTTTTCTATAATAAAGAATACAGTCAGTATTGGAAGTACCTCACTAGAAACTGTTCGGTGAATACAAGTCCCATTAAGCAATTCTAAGGATTAGCCTAGCCTTCTGTTTCAGCAAGTGTCATGCAATACTGACCTGAGAGATACAGCTAATGTGTCATGGGCTTGTTAATCTCATCCTTTGTTTCAAGGAGCCTGGTCTCTGGCTGCATCCTCTCTTCTCAGAAAGCCTGCTGAGAGACTTTGGTTCTTTGCTTGATGTTAAATGTTTGTGCCACTCTGTGCTTGTGTTTGAGAAGAAAGGTGACAATGTACTCTGAAGGTGAAACTGACTGTGGTGGTGAATCCTGGTGGTGCTGGTCATCCATTTGCAGCCTTTATTTCAAAAATTCTTTCAAAAGTCCAGGCACTGATTACCTTAGGAAGGCCAGACACCTGAACTGATTTCCTCTTCTGCTGGCAGCTGCAGAAAGCGCAGGAATGTGCTTTACATGCATGCAACACTCTGCATTGCTGAAGAGCTGCCCTGCAGAGATCTGCATTGAATTTGAGGAAAGAGGCTTTATTACTGGGAAATTCCTGCAAGTATGATACTTGTCAAGGCTCAGGGACCTTATCAATGCATATAAATATCTTATGGGTGGGAACCAAGTGGATGGGTTCATGCTCTATTCAACAGTGCTCAGCAACAGAACAAGGGGCAATGGGCACAAACTGGAACATAGGAAGTTCCATACAAACATGGGGAATAACTTCTTTACTGTGAGAGTGAGAGAGTACTGGAACAGGCCGCCCAGAGAGGTTGTGGAATCTTCTTCTTTAGAAATATTCAAGACCTGCCTGGATGCTTTCCTGTGCAACCTACTGTAGGGAACCTGCTTTAGCTAAGGGGTTGGACGAGATGATCAACAGAGGTCCTTTCCAACCCCTATGGTTCTGTGATTCTGTGAAATTGTCGTTTGCTATACCGATTGTTGGAACAGTCTTTTTGTTCTGAAATTGACTTTCCTGTGACCTTAATAGATCTTTAAGGATAAAAACATTTTCATCTTTAATTACAATTAATTTCAAAGATTGATTAATTAATTGCAAATAAACTTTACTCAGCAATTTGAGGTAGGAAGAGACAAGAGTTTACCATGTCCTTTTAAAGTATATATTTAAAATAAAACCCATTTTACAAAGCCACACACACCTCAAATCTTACTAAAAAGCAAAACATACACCCAGAAGTACTGAAAGGTGATGTTAAAGGGATGTTTATGACTAAATATACAGAAAACTGAACACTGCAGTATATTCTGACTTTGTTAAACCAATGAAAGAGTATTTCAAGAGAGATAGTTCAGTTTCCTTGAAGTTCAATACATGCATCTATTAACTACTTGTTAGTTGTTATAATACCCCAGTAAAAGCATCCAGAAACTCCCAAAATTGCATTGCTTAGACAAAATGCTTAATATATTCACTATATGCTGGATTATGGCATCGGTGCATTTTATTTAATGGTTACTTTGATTTTGCAAGTTAATCCTAATATATTGTGATCATTGATTTTGATATCAGAGTAATTCTCTTGTAAATCAAGCTATTTCATAAGCCTACTAACAAAATTTTCAAGTGCTTTACTTGAGTATGTCATGGGAATGGAAAAAAGTAAATCATTATTACATTCCTGAAGTCTTATTTAAAGTACTTATCTCCACTCATACACCTTTTCCAGGAAGGTATTGTAGAACATGGGATGTATGAGTAGTGATAACACAATTACATTCATGAGACAGGTATAAATGATAAAGCATTACAAAAATATTAGAAACAAAAATGCTAAAAAGAAACAAGGTAGAAGGACAATAAATACAAAATAATGACTTTAATTATTGAATTAGGAAATATGTTTGCAAGGTTTTGTAGCAAAACTGAAATAGCATTCAGTGAACTCAGAGGTGGAAGGTCAACACTAAGCAAAATCTTAACTACAGTGTACTTATGGGACTATCATACAGACTTACTGAAGATAATACCTTGGTGATTGCATGATTCTATGATTCTATGACTAAATTCAGTGGGCTGGACGCTGAAAGAGCCAAACAGAACATTATTTCCAAATTTGTAACTATGTTTAACACCATGTTTTTTGTTTAAACCCACCTTGAGGTTTCTGTAATTCAGAATCAGTGGAACATAATAGTAAGAAGAAGGAGTTTGGTCAGGATGTTCAGTAAAATTATTATTGTGAAAAGAGCCATAAGATTGTTAGTAATTGGAAGATACCAAAACTGAGTTACCTGGAAAATATTATACTCACAATAGCTTGGTAAAACTTTGATTGTGTTAACTCTTGGCGTGCTTCCTGAAAATGCATTTCACAAGGCATGTACAGTCATCTGCATTAATTTTCCTAGATTAAAAAGGGCTTCAAATAAGCCATGTGAAGCAAATCAGCTTCACTTAGACTCCCTGTTTTTTCAAAATGTCAAGTACGATAACTGACTTACACCTATAATGATTTGCACAGATATCCATTTAGTTTCTCTTATCGCAGAAAGAGAATTGCTTCAAACTCTGTAGTGTGATCTATATAGCATTTAGTTCTGTGCATTAGGGTTTACACATTTTTCCAGTTCTGTCCTGTTACTGAGTCTCTTGTTCTGTATTCTATGAACACCTGTCAAATACTTTTTCATGTGTTCTAAAAGAGACATAAGTTCCCACCTTAGGTTTGATATGTTATTGAACTGGATTTTTTTCTTTTCACAGTTCCTATGGTCCTAGGAACTAATTGATTTAACATGGGTTACTTCTGATGCAAGGCTATGAATGAACCAAGGACGCACTTTCATGTGGCTATAGTATGTTCTGTTCAAATATTTACTGCAAGCCTCACAAATCATTACTGGACAGTCATTTTTACATGAATAATCATCCTATTGCCAGGCACCAACATTATAGTATACACTATATAGATGATAGTATATAATCTCATCTATGGAATATGTCAGCATCTAAACCTCAAAATAAATAAACTAGCAAACTGCATTCAGAAGTGATGCTGTTTCAAGGAAATTTGTTAGAGGAGAGAACACGGAACATTAAGCAGAATTAAAATTCCCAAAAGACAGTCAGTTTTACTGGTAAAACAGTGGAAGAAATTGCCTTCCTAGCAGTAATCTTAACAAGAATCCTTTAAATTGGGGAATTAGAACCAGTAACAGTGGAGATAGAAAATAGTCATTTTGTTTTAAGTTAATCTTACAAACTTCAGAGACAAGATTTGACAAACAGTGACTTAACTGGAGTCTGGTATCTCCATGCTTTTCGTAGCTGTGGGATATATTCTTCACTTTTGTTCCTTCCTGTATACTACACTGTAGGATCCCAGTTACATTAATAATACAAATTAAAATGTAAACTGATCTGTTTACTTATACAATTATGCCAAGAATCTCTACTTCCACTTCAATGACATGTAAGGGGAAGTATTGTTTTAGATGTATTTTATATTCTATTTTATATTAACCTGAAATTAATAAAGATTTGAAAAAAATAAAAATAATGGTTACACAGAGGTCAATGAGAAGCATGTTTCAGTTCTGCCCTTCAGTTCTGACTTTAACAGGCATGGAATGGAAAGCAAATTTTCTTTCTCTCCTCCTAGTACAGCTGTAACTGACATCTGCAAGCAAATCTATTTTATCTGCTGCCTTTTCTGTCCTCCTGTATTCAGCTACTTTTTTATATTTAAATGCAAAATTCAGGAACAAGACTCAATGTTAAGGAAAAGGATACGCAGTGACAAATTAAGATTTTAAAGGAATAATTGATGGCACTGGATATATAAAAATAAAGAAAAAAGAGAGAAAGGTTTATTAGAAAGCAATAGCTCAAATTAGAAAGACTGTGTAGTTGTACAAAATATTTTGTCTTGCCCTATATTTCTAATCAAAATCTTTGTAGGCAAGTTTTTTGGCAATTTCAAGTATAGAATAAAGGACATTTTCACATATTAGTGAAATCTCATCACTGTGTAGTGGGGAGAAAGATATTTCTTCCTGGAATAAACAATTTCAAATATCTTAAGGTTTGCTATCTCTTCTGTTATCTCCATGCAAATTAGATGCCAATTAAGCACATTCTGACACCTTCATAATTAACATCACTACCTTTAAAAGTCCTCTAAATTGAAAATTCTTTATACAGAAGTCTAATCGAATTCCATTAGATTTTCCTCATAAATTAATGTTACGAAGAAAGTGCAGATATCTTAATTAGAAATTCTTAACGTGAACAACGAAAAACAGTTTCAGTTTTTAAAATTCCAAATATGACCATGTTGGTAGATTGAGCACAGGAAGAAAACAGTCAAGGCTGAATTTCTGTGTTACAGTTTGAATTTGATAAGACAATTAGATCTTGTTTAGATATGAATTTAGGCATAGAAAACATTCTGTAGATTACACACATTTTTCATTGTTTCATTTTACTACTTTCATAAATTTAAATTTGTTTTTTGTTGTTGTTTCATTTAAAGAGGCAGGCCTATGTTCGTTCCTTCCCTTCTGAAGAATCAGGTTTCCAGTAAGTTGCCATCCATACATGGGCAAAGACATAACAAGCGCAGGGTGGACACTGCCTGATTCCTGATCAAGCCTCAGGAACCAAGTAAAGACATGCTTGAATGACACTGCCAAAGCTTGAAGCTTGAGGAATGGGAAGAAAGGCTTCATTCTGAACTTCAAATACATACATATTCCTAGTGTACCTAGTGATCAAATGTTCTTAAGAAGCCAGGCTATTTTTTTTCTTTTAATCTTTGCTGCAGTTTCAGCTGTTCTAAAACTAAGTTCTTTGCATGCATATATCTTGAATGATACCTGATAACTGTAGATTGAATAACATAGAAAAAACTAGAGCATAAGGCACTTGACCTCATTTGAAAACTTTTTTTCTCTTATATGCAGGTCCCACGCACCTATTACATAATAATATTTCAGTGATGGACCCTAATATGATCTGTTTTATGTGATTAATTTTTCTGTCCTTTTCTTTATAGGAGGTGGCATTTATTGCATACAAAGATCAATGCGAAGTTTAAAAGGTGTCCAAGGCTCGAATTAATTTAATAAATTAAATTGCTATAGTTATAGGTAATCTTAATAATTTTGTTCTTTATGAACATCTTTTCAATCTTATCAATATAAATCTTGAAATAAAAAGAAAGGAAAAGAAAAGCTCTAACAGAAATCAATTTTATGAAACAAAGCATATACTAGCAGGTAGCTGACTATGCATTCTCATCCTATTATTTTTAAGAAATCATTGATTATTTTTATTTTAAAAACAACACATTTCTGTTTTTTATACTCATTTTAAAACATATCTGCTTATTCACTAAGTTCAGTGAATGCTCAAGATTGTGAATAATTTCTTTACTAATGATTTTAGTTCCTTAAATTTAATGCTCTTACTATGAGATAATTATTTTTATCCTGCACTTTATTAACCTACTATATTAATCAGCATCTGCACTGCTGTTCAAAATTTTTCCTTTCTGGCCTCCACAGTAATAAGATAACCTCTGCTCTGCTCCCCATTAATACTTCTTAAATTTCCACTCAACTTTGGAATCCAAATAAATGATTTACTCAAAACACAAAGGATTTACCCATCTTTTAGACAGTGGCTCTATATCGCAAGCATTCCAGAAGTTCACAGGCAGAGCTTTGCTTCTGAACATTTATGTTTGTAGAAATAAGAAAATGTTTCTTTGTAAAGTTAAGCCTACCTTTCCATTTTATAGCATGATAGTCTAAGCTGAGGAGATTACTCTGAAACATTCCTATGCTTTCCGTTTGTGTAAGGGTATAGAAAGCTCCCATTCAACCCCAAATCCCTTAAGCATGCCTGCGAGTATGCAAAAGAAGTACTCTGCAGAATAAGGAATACTATAGACTATTTTCTTCCCATTTAAATTACAATGCATATTTAAGCAAATATGATGGAGTTAACCAAAGTGGAGTTTATATACACAGTGGAGCAGCTATTCCACAATGGCAGAATTGTACACTTTTTAACTTTTAACTAGCGTTAATCATTCTCTTGTGTAATACTGGTTGATTTAATATGCTTCAGAAAAAGAAAAAAAAAGAAAAAAGACAAAGAAAATAAGGTCAGAGCTGCTTTATGTTTTTCCCATACTGTACCACGTGTTTTGTTCTGGTTACTAATAAGAAATAAAATGTGTAAATGTTTCTGATCTGAGTTTGCATTACTGCTGATATCTAAAATCAAGCAGTTGAATGACAGATACTAGTGTCAATAATGTTTGAAAGTTGTCAGGCTTAGAGTATTTTTTCCTGTTGGAAGTGCTCAGTGCTGAATCTTAGCTTCAGTAAAAACTGGGGAGGGAGGAGGATTTGTTTGTTTGTTTGTTTTGTTGTTGGTTTGTTGGTTTTCTGATCTTGGGCCACATTCAGAAAGTGAACTGGATCGTTTTTCTATTGCACATATTTATATTACGGAGAAGAAATTCCAAGTGAGATGATAGTGAGTTAGTATATCTGTAGATTCCTGGATGCAAAATGCTTCTGACTTTGTACCAGTGACATTACTGTAAGCGGAGAACACTGGTTGCAAAGTATTACTCAAGCACTGTGTCTCTAGCTCTGTATGTCCGTGTATGTCTGTATCTTCTAAAAGGCCATTATTTTTTTAAGGAATGAATGTCTAAATAACATAGAAGAAGGAAGTCTATGTGATTAGCTCGTGTTACTAAATATTTATTTAGGCAGACAGAAAGTTTCAGCTAAAATATTGTTAACAAATAAAAAATACCTTCAAAATAACAACAGCAACAACAGTAAAACAAACAAAAAACAACAACAACAGCAACAACAAAACAGCAAGGATTGATACAAAGGCTCCCAAAAGTGAAAACAAAAGCAGATGACTTGAAAGTCCAAGCAGTGCATGATACCATAAGCCTAAGGGTTTAAGGCACAAATATAAATGTTCAACTAATTGAACATACATCAAATATAAAGTACAACCTGTACATAATGTTTCAGCTTGCAGCTCTGTGTATGAAGTAAACAGCCTCTTGTAGAAAATGCACATAAGTGACTGCAAGCAGACTCAGAAAGAACAGGGGGAAATCCCCCAACACTGACATGCTGCTCCTGACAAAGACCTAGGATCCTGACTACTTGCTGCAGCCCTCACCTCCCTTTCTCCAGAAGGGGACAGGTGCCATTGAACTTAGAACCCAGAGAGACAAGAGAAGCACAAGGGTGAGCACAGATCTGGAGAAACGGTTAGAGTTGTGAGTGTTCCATCAAATGGACTGATAATGATTCCTAGATTGTACCAGAATGACTTAATTTAAACTAAAAAATTCTAGTCTTTCCGTAGGAGTTGTGTTTCTGCAGTTCATGTGGTAATTAATCTCTATCTGGCTCAAAGGCTATCTTATTAAATTTGGATTCAGGAATGCATGGAGAATTTAGCCAATGTAGGCTGTTATGCCCAATGCAGGATCATGCAGAAAAGCTAGTTTTGATTCCAGAAACTCACCTTTTGGTTTTTTTTCTTTTGTTTTTATCCCCGGTACCACTGCCATTCTGAAACCAGTGCTCACCAGTGTCCTGTGCCCCATAATAATACTTCATAAACTCTGATTTGATGAAGCCCAAAGCAGAGGCCTACACACTGTCTCTGAGCCCAGGGTTATGCAATGCAGATGCTTCAAAGCTGTTTCCCAGTTTGCTTTTGAGTGTCTCCAGTGAGCTTAGATCTCTGCCACCAGAGAGGCTTAAAAACACCGTGCCCTCAAGAAAGCTGAGCAGCCTGGTGTGGTCTTTCTAATGCACTGCCAACTAATGAAAGTTTAATATAAACTGCAGAAACAGTCTTCAGAGTGAAGACCAGAACAACATCACAAGCATTCTTGCCTCTGGGCTGTGTTACATTCCTTGTATTTTCTCCTGGATCGCATTAATCTTTCACTACGTGGTAGCACAGTTGCAGACATCGAGACTGATCTCCCAAAAAAACTTAATGATTATGAGTTTGTGCACTCAGGGTAGGGTAGCTGGTTTTCATCCCCTGAGGAAGATGAGAAAATCTATCATCTAATATTCTTGTGCATTTTATGAAAAGCCTCAATGACACTTTTTATAAAAAATAGGACCATTTCTAAAGCTATGCTACAGTCCTCTCTCCCTACTAAATTACTTGGCTTTACTGTTGTCCTATCTCACACAACATCTGACAGCATGCCATCACATTTCCACAACTCTGCCTCCAGTACATTCAGTTAAGATGCACTTCAAGTTGAATGCAATCAAATAAAGTTCATTCTGGGGCAAGAGACTTATAAAAGAAAAACAGTTGGGCAAAAAGTAGAGAGGAATTATTTCTCTACAAAGTGTAAAGTTTTTCCTATAAAAGATTTCATAAACCCTAAAATGCTGACAGTAGAGTCGTCAAGATGTTTTACTGTTGTTGTATGAAGAGAATAAAGAATCATATTCAGTGGGTTTTTCTTTTTTATGTGTTTGTGCATGTTTTGTTTGTTTGTTTACTTCAGTTTGATTTTCCAATTATTTTAGTCAGTAACTGCTGAAAATAACACTGTTCTAATCTGGGAGGAAGCATATGATTTTCACAACGTGTACAGTCCTTTCAAAGCTTCAGAAAATCTTTATGATACTTTCCTCATCTGAAAGAAGAAGGATCTGAGAGTCTCTTCCTCTTGTCTGAAATACACCAGGAGAGAAGTCAATACAGAAGCCTTGTTGAGACACTACTGTGTTGAAAAACATAAAAGCTTAAGCAGAGCAGGCAAAATTGTCAAGAGTGTAGCTATTCTAGTAAATTAGCAAGCTTTTCAATGGCTGGGCACTGCTGAAGGCTTTTTCCTTGTTCCAGAGAAACGCATCTGAAAAGAGACAGATCTTATGGTTTCCTAAGAGACACTTCAGGCAATGGCAAAGCCCAGCTCACCTAGCTTTCCCCACAACCTACTCTCATTGCAAGATGATAGCAAAAATAGCTAAGGGAGATAACTCAATACCACTGTGCATTTAGTAAAATCCGGTACAATCTGTATGGAAATGTGGTATGCATTTTTCCAAGCTCTTCGTACACCTTCCCTAAAGAAAGAATCACTAAAGCAATTTTTAAAGTAAATTTATGTTTTCTTTAAAAAAGGGCTCTACAACAGTATTATTGACCATTACTCAAAGCTGCCTTATGATTTTCTTTGTTTTGTTACCTGTTGCTATCAACATTTCTTTGTTCCCCCACCAAACTTCCTACTTAATTCATAAGCTGAAGTAAGGCTTGAGTATTTGTGAAAAAAGGCAGTCTTTCTTCAGCTGTTGTTTACACTAGCTTTTTTTTTTTACTATTTGTTATAGTTGTCTGTCATGCTGTGCTTAAATACCTTGAAGGAATATTTAGCAATATTTTGCCTTGCCATCTGGAACAGGCATTAACTCAACATTATGTTTGACTTGCTTGAGAGCCCCATCTGGTGTAATGTCTCTGAAGAATAAATAGGACAGAGACTCCTGGTTTGTCGTATTGTTAGAGAGGAAAGCAAAACCAGTAATGTTTAAACAAAAACCCAGCAAAAAGGGTGAAAACATTTGACAGACTTCAATTGGCTCCAGGTAATCATCTGCAAGCACCATCTCTACTTAGGAAGTCAGCTTGGGGGGTCTGTGTTCACTCTTCCTGCAGACAAATTGTATGGCACTGTAGAAGTGACAAGGATCTAACAGCTTGTTCACACATGTATCTAAAATAATGCATGCAGTTTATTCAAGGGTACATAATTCATGTATTTAATAACCATGCTACTAACATAGCTGCATTTTTATAGGGCACTTAATCGCAGATAAGGCAAAATATTGATTTTCATAACTCATATATGAAATAGAGAATGCTGGTCACAAGCGTGATGGCCAAATCAGGGAACAGCATCTTGTTCTGCATTTTTTGCAAAGAACATTGAAATATGTTAAAATGAGTTCATCATTATAAGATGAATTATTCATATCTTTGTGTGTTTGGTATCAGCTCTCCTGCTGAGTGATTTCACATTAGTATGATTGTGTCATCATCTTGTACTGCCTTAGACTTCTTTTTAGCGAAAAGATATTGATTACCTCACGTGTCTCCTGTGATCTGTCCTAGAAAACACTTCCCATTCCTTTTTTTTTTTTAATACCCGGCAAAAAAGAATTCCGAGTCTATTAATGGTGAGTGTGACTTCAGATAAGTCTATGATGAAAAGATTAAATAACTGACATTGAAAAACATGCACATACAAAAATGAATCTGCCAACATAGATCACAGGAATTCCAAATATACTGGACTTCAAAAAATTGAAAGCAGCTAAAAGCTGAAGATATCCAAATGTATTTATGATTGTAAACCTTGCTCAGCTTTAGTTAGGCTCTTGGCATAAATTATTTCCCTCATCCTTCAATGAATTTCCATTATAGCCCCTCTTAGAAGACTTCAGCACAGGGGTCATCTCAAGTAGATTAAGCAACAGGCTTAGGTCACTCTCTGCCTGAAACCTAATTTAGTCTCATAATGTTTAAGAGAATTGGGAAAAAATAATAGAAATGCTACTGCTGATCAAAATAGAGAATAACATCAAAGATTCTCACTGTAACTCTTGTAGATATGGTACTGCTCTAATGGGCTTGCTATCAATCCTTAAGTTACTACCTCATTTTCTTTAGCCATGCTCTGTCATATATATGACGTATTTTCTGTGCTTTATTTCCATGTATCTTGGATTGTACAGCTGAGTTCAAAAGAATAAGCATGACACTGAACCAGATAAGTGCAGCTTTATATAATACTACAGAAATGACAACAGCTGACAGAGTGCCAGGAAAGGGATATCACATGGTTTGTGATTTTCTCTTCTAAATTTTCTCTGTTTTCTCTGTTTGCAATTTAAGCAGAAACAGAAAAGCTTCTGATCTGTATAGGATGATTATGATTGTTAGAAGAGCAGTAGGGTTTTGCAGGAAAACAATACCCTCACAGGATCGCTCAGAAGCCCAAATATCTTCTGCAGAGCTCTGCTGGCATTTCATCTTCTTTTCGATTTCTCTTTAACAACCAAAAGCAATTCCACTCCATCTTGGCCAGTCTGCAAGGACATTTACCTTGCCTTTTATGGTAGACCTCAAGCCATTCCTCATGAATAAGCCAGTCACTTTACACCATTGCCTACCCTGTCTCTTAAAAGGTACTACTCCTAGGGCAGATCTGAATGTCAAGATCCCCTGGGATTTTTCTTTCCATGCAGCCTGGAGTAAACACTTCTTTCTGGATATTTTTATCTTTGTTCTCCTCAATGCAAAGACCTTGAGCTGACTGATGTACTTTTTAATTCTTTCCTATTTCATGGGACAAGTGAGTGTTATTTTTGGCCTTTGCATTGCACATGGTATCATTTTCACAAAAGGAGAGCTAAATTTATTTTAGCAGAATAGAGAATATACTCGTAGTGTCTGATGGATCTAATTGTTACTTCCACTGTTTTACTTTTTATTGTAGGGCCTCTCCAGAAAAGCTAGCATTTACTGAAATTCTACAAGCCTTTTAGATAAAACTAGTAAATTCTATAATAAGATTTAATCTATAATTCTATTAACTCTGCACTGGAGGACAAACTCTGAAATTTCAACACTCCTTAGAAAAAGTAACATTATCACCAAATAGTGTGATTCCAAACTCTGTATTTGTGATGAGATTCTTCTAGCAAAGAAAGACAAAAAAAAAAAAAAAAGATTTATTTATTTTTTTATTTGTTTGTTTGTTGCCCTTAGCAGTGGTGAACACTTAAATCCCTATTTTAGCTATGTGCTCTGCTGCTAGGGTCTCATGTGTTTCCAATGCCTATAAAAAAGCATCTCTTCAAAGCACATATCAAAATGACAGGCAGCACTCCCCCTACAGCTGAAGAAAAGGTTCATTCCGCTCTGTGGTGCATAAAGGATTGACTTGACGATTTTTAGATATTTTTAGGAATTCAAATCTCAACTCACTCATTTCCATGGAAAACTCACGGGTTCTTTCTGACAAGAATATTATGGAACTACAGCGTGAGAGGCTGAACTACCTTAGCCATAGGAAGAGCCTGAGTGAATCAGTTTCTGAAGAAGCCACAGTTTTGCTTTGTTTGTGCTAAGGAGATATCATCAAGCACTTTGGATGTGCAACATCTATTTTTCAAAAAGAAAGCCCATTGAATTGTGCTTGTAGCTCTTAGTTCTTCAGCTGTGAATTCAATCTGTTTTAATAACAGAATCTTGCTGAACTCAAGCATGGAAGAGATGCAGTGAAAAGCACTGAAAAGAAAATGTTTTAAACCAGTTACTAAAATTTAGAATGAAGTCCAGGACTTATTATGCCAAAACTATCTAGTTCAGGCTCTGACAGAAAGTTCCTCAAGCAACAGAAAAGAGTCAAGCAGGCACAGAAAATTTGGAAACTCAAAAACACAAAAAGCTGGAAAGCAGTCACTTCTTTCTCACAATTTGAATGTTTCTCTGTCAGCTGAAATAAAGGTATATCTCTAGGGCTGAGGATCTATAGGGGAAACACAGTCCCCAGGCTGCTGATACAGATTAATTCCATACCAAGACACAGGAAGAAATATCAAATTTTTCCTGGAAGACAGAAAATAAAAGACCTATTAAAACACATTATATGCATCTTTCTGTGCTGCATCATGCCCAGCACTTCATAGTACCTCTTTGCAGGACCATCATTCTCAGCTGCATTTATGCTGTGAGCTGAATGAATTCTTCCAAACTAGTTTTCATTGGGAAGGATGAGGAAATCTTCACAAAACAATGTCCTAGTACTTAGTTGACTCTGATTTTTCTGCTCAGTAGTTTTGTGTTTTATTTACATTTTGGACATCTGTTCACAAATTAAAAGCTTGAGTTTTTTAAAGTCTCTGTTCACCCTCTGTCACTCAACTTTACAACTAAAGATTCCTTTATCTGTGCCAAACAAAGATTTTCTGCATGCTAATCAAGCAGTTACAGACTGTGCAACTGTATTTGAATATTGCTTCTTGTTTTTGGTCATAAGTACAATCAAAGTTTTCAGTATTCAAGTCTTTTTTTCATTAGCTACAAATCTGCACAACCATTTCATCACGACCTTTTTGACATTTTCATACTGTATTGTGATGTTGTTGAAACTATTTTTGAGGTTATCTTTGGGGACTGATTCAGAAATCGCAAACCTGGAAGCACATGGAGCTTAAAAAGCATGGAGCTTATAAACAAGAGGGAGAACAACTTTTTACACAGCCTTATAGTGATAGGACAAGAGGGGAATGGTTTTAAATTAAGAGAGTGCAGATTTCAATTAGATATTAGAGGGAAATTTTTCTCTCAAAGGATGATGAAACACTGGCACAGGTAACCCAGAGAAGCTGTGGATGCCCCATCTCTGGAGGTGTTCAAGATCAGGTTGGATGGGGCTCTAGGCAGCCTGAGCTGGTGGGTGACAACCCTGCCCAAGACAGGGGGTTGGAATTAGATGATCTTTAAGTTCCCTTCCAATGCAAACCACTGTGTGATTCTATGATTCTATGAATCTATGATTCTGATTCTGTGATATAGTATGAATATCTTTGAAGGGATAACAGGTACAACAAAAGAACCCTGTAAATATCTATGAACATTCATATGAAAATTATTCGGAAATGTTTGTAAAGGAATTTGTGAATTGCTTCAAGTATTCTGAAACATTTTATAGACTTGAGAGACATTTTGAATGTTTAAACATCTTTGTTACGCGTACGTACAAGGTATTCAACTAACAAAAACTATACTTAAAATCTCCATAAAATTTAAGCACAGAACCTGAGTTACTTGTCAGGGAGAGAACAGGGGAATTCAAAGCAGAGGAGTAAAAATGTTTAGCTACTTCTATATGTTCATTTAAATTTTAATTGACATGTCTTTTCTTTACTCATACATGAACTGTACATTCTATTGCAAATTATTTTTCATATGGACATCATATTTCCTTGAAAATGGAGGGGAAATGAGTTCCTTGATTATATTCCTTGGAATTTTGAGGCTTCAGGTAAGAACGTAAAGTCTGATACTGCAAGAACATACAAATAAATTCAAAGCCTGAATTCAGTAGTTAGAATATCCAGTTAATGCAACTTGTTTTCCCTTTTCCTGTAGATTAGATCTGCTCTTCTCTGTAAGAAAGTAAATGGGGATTAAATATGGTTTTTTTTTTGGGGGGGGGGGTTGGTTTTTTTTTTTTTGTTTTTTTTTTTTTTGAATGCTTTTCTCTCTGTCATTATCAGCTCAGGCACACAAAACTATTTTAACTACAGCCTTTTCTTACTTACTAAACTTGGGATATTAAAGAAAACCATTCTAGTGACTATCTCCCAGGCAGCACACTCCTTTCAGCCAATATCCAATGGAACAATAAGCAATACAGAGTTCTTACGGAGCTTTCACCCTTTCATTTTATCTTGAAATGCAAGTTAATTCCAGGAGGAAAAGAAACTCAGATATTGCAGTGGTACTTCTTAGAATGTACACATATTTCTAATTACAATGTCAAGTTCGCATTATCAGAAAATTAGAGATATCTTGCCTGTGGGCCTTTTATTGAAAAATCCATTTATGAATATTCTATATTTTTATACTCCAGTGTGATTAGAAACAGCACCAATATGGTTGAAAGTGTGACAGCGGAATCAGAAGTAAAAGAAAATTTCAAAATAAACTCCTTGCCCTAATAAATAGGTCATTATATTTTCCCTTTAAAACCTGCAAGCTGCACATAGCAAAGAATGCCTTGTAATAGACATTTTGGTAAATATTTCAGTGCATCTGAGTATATTTTCTTGAATAATACTCCGAGTTTGAAATAAAGCAGAAAAGTTTGTTTGTCTGCTTGTTCTGCTTTCAAGTAACAAACATGCCTATAGTTAAAATTATGTTTTGTTTACTCATGAAAAAATATTGATAATTCTAGTAAAACACTTGCATTTCTACAATCCCCACATTAAGGAATATTTCCACACTCTTCTTTTCCAGAAATGAATCCTGCAGTCTGCAGCAGTACATTTTTGATAGTGCTGGAAATAATTAATTAAAAGATTCCCACAGAATGCAAGTAGCACGGGTGGAGAAATAAAAGGAAATGTGCAGTTCATTTAATCCTGTATTACTTTACCAAAGGTTTATCTGAATTTCCTTATCAGGAGCAGATTTAATGGCCAGTTCCAATCATTAGTGTCTTTAAATCAAGAAGGTGTTCCAATATACAGCAGTAAGAAAGGTAGCTTTCTAATACTGACATTCATCAAGTAGAATTTGAGTGAATCTACATCACTTAAAGATTAAATCTGTCAAATGACGCATTAATAGTACTGCAGCTATACCACGCTTGCATTATCTCACTTACCATGAGTTTTTACCTCATCATGCAGCTCCTTAATCAAAATCAACAAACTCTGCATTTTACCAAATTAAAACAGTAAATTTCAGCCTTACATAGAAATGATGCAAAGTACAGAGATTTTATGGTATGCACTATTGAGTTGAATTTTTTATTGCATACAGAATTTTGGAACACGTAATGAGAAAAAAAATAAATGGTAAACAGGAGATAGATTTCACATTTAGAAGTATTTTACTAGGTATTACTTCAGCAGTAAGTAATATTTTTTTGCTTTGTAACTCATGCAGAATAATTACAGCTGCAGAACATTTTCATTTTAAGATTCAAAAACCCACATCTAATACCTGCAGTAAATTTTTTCTGTGTTGTTGTTGCTTTGAGTGAGGATATCTTTTACTGAGAGATGCATTTATCTTTAGACTTGCAAAGTAACAGATAGGCTGCTAAATCCAGTCAGCTATATCCAGAATGAGGAAGAATGATATAAACTGGAATTTTTCTTTCCAACTCCCCTTTCTTCCTCCAAAATTCATACACAGTCTATAGCTTTAATGCATAAAAGAGGCCTTATTTGTTTTTGAGTTTTGGCATACACAGTAAAGCTCTGGACATTTTTGATTTTCTGTTTCCTTTCCACATTGCAATAATTCATCTTAAAAGTGTCACTGAAACACTCATCTTTCAAATTCTGGGAAGAACAATAGGGATGCTGTCCTGATGTGCAGGGTTGCATCCGGAAAGCCAAGACAGACTGAATTGAACTTGGTGAAGGATGTTACAAAGAACAAGAAAGGATTCTTTAGATACATTGGGCAGAAGAGACAGTCACAGGAGAGTGTACCCCTTCTGATAAATGAAAAAGGAGTTAGCCTCTTCACACATGGAGAAGGTTGAGGTACTTAAAGAGTTCTTTGCCTTGGTCTTCACTGCCAGTCTGGTGTCCCATGTCTCTCATGTCCCTGAACTTCTAAGCAGAAGTCAGGGTAGAAAAATCTCTCCAACTGCAAGAGCAGAACAAGTCCAAGACCACCTGATGAAGCTGAATGTGTGGAAGTCTATGGGGCCAGATGACATGCATCCCAGGGTTCTGAAGGCACCAGCTGATGCGGTTGCCAAGTCACTCTCCAGGAGTATCTCCAGTGTCTCCAGGAGACACTGAAGGAATGGGGCTTGTTTAGTCTGGAGAAGAAGAGGCTGAGGCTCATCACTCTCTACAGCTACTTCAAAAAGTGATTACAATGAGATGAGTGTTGGTCTCCTTTCGCAGGTGACAGGTGTTAGGACATGAGATAACGGCCAGAAGTTGTGCCAGACGACATTTTGATTGCATATCAGGAAGGATTTATTCACAGAAAGGGCTGTTAGGCAATGGAACACAATGCTCAGGGAAGTGGTGAATTCCCTGCCCTTGGAGATATTTAAGAGATGTGTACACATGGCAGTAAGGGACATGGTTTAGTGATAAGACTTTCTAGGTCAGGCTGATGGCTGGACATGATAATCTTGAGGGTCTTTTACAACCTAAATGATTCTATCATGCTATGATTCTTTGATTTTCCATGATCTTGTGTGCAGCAGTATTTTAACATTCTAGCATTTAGGATTTTGTTTATACCTCTCTGATCATCCTTAACTTCAGTAAAATCAAATGTAAACTAAGGAAATCCAATGCTACCACAGAGGTGCAATGCCAATGTAGAAAAGTGATGGACAATGTCTTAGAATATTAATGGCCTTGTGCAGGGAACTGTCATGCATAATCTCTGAAAAAAAAGGTACAAATTACTGTACATGGAACAGTGTGTTTCTGTCCCAGTCGAAGGTGTGACAGGTGATTATGTACAGATGCAACCTGACAGCAATGCATCAAGGGTAGCATGAGCATTTTGGGATTGTACCCAGGGTGTGCTTTGCAGACCACAGAGCCTCGCACTTTGACAGATATTAGAACTTAGTGAACATAAGAATGGTGCAAGTATATATAGCCATATATAATAAAGATTTCAGGTATAACTGTGACCTTAATATAGATATATCACTGTCTAACTTTGAAGTCTTTTTACTTACAAAAGTGGAATAGACAATTTATATATAATAAACTAAATTTCATTGAAAAGTTGACCTATAGTTCAGGCTTAATTATCAATCCCATCTCAGAGATTTTCTATTTTGCTTTCCAATCACAGTAATTTAGTCTTGAAATCCACAAGAGCCCTAAGAAATAACTATGCCATTCATAAAATGCATTTAGTCTTCTAATGAGCTTCCATTGTAAGGATCTTGAAAATATGGTTTCTCTAATTTGGTATTTGTGATGCCATAAGGAACTCACTATTCTCCTTATTAAGACACTGGCAATGCAAAAAAATGAAATTGAACAAGATTCTAATGTGTCCTGTCAGCACATAATAATTTGAAAAGCAATTAAGAAAGAAGGTGTAAAGAAAAGAAAAAAAAAAAAGATGCTTTTCACCAACTACCTGAAAAAGAAAAATATGAAAGTTTTCCTTTTTTTTATTTTCAGTATAGGGTCTGAAATATAAACAACTCTTGACAGCTATAGACAGCAGTGCAACTAATGTCCATTTTTTATTTTGTTGACAGTGTTTCAATTTGTTTTTAAATTATCGCTCATCTCCCCATTGTTGTGGTTCAGTTTACCTTTGAAATAACTGCATAGGCAATATGAGAGCTGTTCTGAAAGTAATGTCTCCTATATTATTATGTTGTTATAACATCAGAGGCAGACGTTGGAGGGATGGCAGTAGTGGTTGAACCTTCCCACAAATATTCCATTATATTTTGTGGTAATGTAACAGATGGCAGAAGAGGGGAAGTCTGACAAAATGGCGTCTGAGATGGAAGCGTGTATGAAGCAAAAGGGTGGAAATGAATTTATTAATGTGGAAAGAAAATGACACCCACTGACATTCATGAATGCTTGCTGAATGTTGATGGAGACCAAACAGTGGATGTGAGCAAACTGAAGCGTTGGATGGTTCTGGGCAGCCATGCACAGCTGTCACACCATGAAATGAAGAGCACCCCAATCAGCTCATCAGCATGAATCAGCTAATGGTGGTGACTATGCTGAAAAATAATTTTTTTGTAGCTGAGAATCTGCTCTATCAAATAGTGTTATTGTGCTCTTTGTATCTATTGTAGTTCTCATGGAAATGAATAGGAGGGATTACTTTCAGAGCAACCTATATGTGTAATTGTTATCAAGATTAGAGACAGAAAAACATGGGAGAAAATTATTCTCTTTCTGTAACTTTGTCAGGAAGAAGCACGGTGACATACTGGTTAGGATCTAGATGGTTGTACTTCAGTTGTTCTTGCTCAACCATGGGATTACGAGAAGAAAGTCTTTTTGGTTGACAGGAGTTGACTAATGTCATGTGGGATTGAGAAAGAAATACCTTTCAACGTCTTTAAAACTCTGACTGTTGTAAGAGTATAGCTAATTGTGTATATCCATTTCACTGCCTCAGTAGATGATTCACATGCTAATACTCATTTGTTAATAGACCTATCAATATTCCTTCTGTTAGTGGCTATGCAGGCATAGCATTCTAAGTAATTTATTATATTACTAATATATATATAAAAATCACTGTAAATTCACTGTGTTTAATGTAAATAATTATAAAGTAACAAGTGGATCATCAGCTAGACAACGTGCCCCACAAGGAATGTTTAGAAACAATAGTTCTAATAGTTATGTAAACCAGACAAAGTACACAATTACAGCTTAACTGTTTTTTCAGAAATGTTAATAATGTTTCATAGCTAGCTATTACTTACTATTTCTTTTTTTCTCAGCAAATAAAAGTGGAACCCCTCTGTTTATACTGAAAGCATTAGAGGCCAGCCTGGCACGTGACCTTCTTGTCCAGAGTAGACAAAGTTTTTCGAAGTTCTTGTCATCAGAATTGAAGACAGAAAGGGCCAGAGCTTGCATTTGGTTTTGGCTGCAGCTTCTTATGGACAGCTGTTTCACCATAGTGCAAATATGACATGAAGAAAGTAGACCTAATTCATTACCAAAAGCACGGGAAGCATCAGATTGTTTGCATAAGAAAGATGAGGTATCTGTAATCACTCATGCCTTCGTACTCAGCAGACCCTTTAAGGACAAATTTCCATAGTCGATGTGCTCAGGATGGGGTTGTACAGATGGTCTAAGCAATGGTGAAGCTCTCTCACTTTGGTTTCCATGGTGAATGAAGAAATCCCTAGACTGTGCTGATATTTCTTCAGGAACCCTTTCTCTTTCTCTCCCTCCTTTCTTCGCTCCCTCAATAAGATGAAAATCTAGTGTCTTCCCTTCTAGTTCATACCAAGTGTTCCTCTGCTCTGTTTTCTTTGATGCAGCCCAGTAACTGGAGAGTAAAGGCAGCGAGGATGAGATGATTAGATAGATCCAATTAAGCCAATTACACACGTGAATATGGAAGAACAGCCAGTGGCCATGCGAGCGGCCTTAAATGGGAAAGCATTATCAGTTGCTCATTGAATTTGTCCAAACAATAGATTATTCAGTTTTATAAGAAAAAAAAAGTGTAAAAAAGTGTAAATAGTTCATGCTGAATAAAAATTGCATTACTTCAGGCTTTAAAATCTATTTGTATATGTTCTGAGGGGAAATTATGCCAATGTCAAAATAAGGAAAATGACTTTTTTATGTGTTGTTTTATTACTAAAATAATTTGTTGAATTTTATCTGAATTGGTATATAATTCTGTACTATATGAAATGACATTTTTGACAGATTCAGTACCTATTAAAATAAAGAATTAGATTTTCAATGAAAATATAAAGCTGAAATTGCACAGTAGTCACAACTGTTTACATTATGCTTTTTGAATAATTTTGCAAACTCTGACATGGGACTTTAAGAGCAGAAAGGTTGTTTTCTTTTTATTACTTGTTAACATTTTCTGTTCTGAAAACCATATTTTTGCTTTGTAGGGATTGGTTCACAAGCACGAGGATTGTTTATGAGCTCCTCTAAGAAATCTGCGTTGCTCTGCAAAGCAACTTTCACTTGAATATAATAGAGAATGCTGTAGAAGCAAACCTGCTAATGTGGCAAGAACTATGGAATTTACCTCTTGCATTACATATGCAGCTGAGAAATATTATGTATTCTAAGATCCATGGAAATTATGGAAAAATTACCTAAACACAACACACCTTTTCATTCTCAGTATAAATATTTTCACACTGAAACATGCAAAGACATAGACGAAACAATCCTGAACTCATCACCAAACATCCATTGATTAATTTAATTATTTTCAGTAGAATATTTCTTATTATGAGTTACCTACAAAAGTGCAAAAAGATGTGGAAAGAGCAGAGGGAGAGAGAAAAATTATCTGCTTAGTCTGCTCATTTAATTAATTACTTTCACCAGCACCAGTACTACACACTTCAGCACATCTGCTATTTATATAATTAATCAATAATTTATCAATTTTTATGCTCTAAAGCTTTTCTTTAATTAACTGTTTGGTGTTTCTCCACTTTTTTTTTCTTTCTTTCTCTGAGACCATAAGGCTATTCAGTCTGCAATCCACCACTGAACACAAATAGTATGCTGGAACTGCAGTCTTTTGTGGCCCTAAATTAGGAGAATACAAAAAAGCAAGTTACATACTTACTGATTCTAGAGTTCTCAGCACCCTGTTAATCAGCATCTGCTTTCTTCAGAATTGTGAATGCAAGTAAAGCTTTGGCACTGCCTGAGTCCAGCTCTATTACAAATGAGAAAGCTGTACATCTGCTCCAGAACAAGTCTCCTCAGCATCATAAGCTAATTGAATGTTTTAGACTTGGTGGAATTTTAATACAACCAAAGGAGTTGGAAGTTAAGTGCCAAGTCCTCCTCTTGCTGCCATCAAGGCCAAGCAGTTATTTCTTGGTTTCTTAGAATGTCCTATGTGTTTGTATGAGATATGTTCATTTTCTTCTGCGTTTGGTATTAAGGCACACATACCATTAAGAAGATTCTGTGTTCCATCACAGATGTAATTTTCTTTATGTATCACATTGGGATCTTCACAGATGAAAGTCACTTGACACTGGAAATTCATGTTACATTACTGTTCTGAAAGCATTATATAAAGACAGCTAGTGAAATGCAATCTTTCGCAGTGGCCTTTTCCCAAGAGGTTTTGCATGGCCCGCAGTCAGCTATGGGTGTTATAATGAATTATCTCTGACCCAGAAAAGCTGCAAAACAATGTACATTTTTAAGAGTTGTCCCTAGGTTTACAGCTGTCTGTAATTTCCAGATAACCAAATATCATACGGGCAGGCCAGAAACTAGAAAATCAGAAAGTGTCCCAAAGCAGACCTCTCAGAAATTGTTTGCAGTAGACACATGCTATAAATGAACTTATCACTGAAGTCAAGGAAGTTCTGTATAGCTTTAATGATGCAAATCCATTGATCTCAGTACAGATGCATATAGGTTTTCCAAGGGCTGGGCCTGTGAAGTAAAAGCTAAAGTATCTCCTGAGCTTATTCAGTTTTAGAGTGAGAATAAATCCGACCCACATCACTGAAGTTTTATTTGCTTATTTTGAAATAACCCCTATAAATATCTGACTCAAAACAGTGAAAACTGAATCACCTTGACAGTGTAAATGCAGACCAAAAATCACCTCTAAGCAAAGTGTTCACTGGCAGGTGCAAGAGCATCTCCCTTTAGAAATGACACCTTCAACATGATAAAGATCAAACTTTAAATGGAACTCAGCTATTCTTGAGATGTGGGTAATCCGTGCAGTTCTTATGCCTTTCCTCTTTTGTAATACAGCTGTAAATCAATAAACTTCCTGGTAGTGTGATGGACTGAGCTGTGACATTTGGTCTGTTTGCAGCTCAGAAAACATCAGTAACTGTCCTGATGACACTTATAAGATGGATTTCTCCATTTAGCTAATATATCTAGCCTATGTGGTTTTCTGAGAAAGAGGGTAAAATGCATCTTCTTCAGTACTCTTCACACAAAGCAGATAAGACATCAGTGATGTGAAGCGGCGTTTGATTTTAAATTCTAGTGCCCCAATTATTTTATTGTACTAAATTTTGTTATATAATTTTGTGTTTCAATATATGTATATGTGGATGTTAATATGTAGATGGTCACATATGAAGCTCATAAAACTTGTATGTAACATTTGCACAAAGTAAAACAACTGCAAGTCAAAACTATTACTTACATAATTATTGAACTAGAAAATATGAGCAAAAATAATGAAAAACTCAAATATATAACCATAAGGGATAATACAGTGTTCTGAGATGACTTTTTTTCTTTTTCATCTAGAATAGCCTGATAGAGTGGGAAAAAAAAAGAGATTTTCTGCTCCTTGCCACTGTTTCCTTATGTGAACAATTTATATTTATTATTAATTCTTTCTATTTCACAAAATAAAAGAGGTTTTTTTCATGATAAGAAGAGGAATACACAGCTCTCAATTGCATGATTAACTTCTAAGGCTGGATTTTAAAACCCTGAAAATATTACTGATGATTATATCAGCCAGATTATATTTGAAGTTTCTACATTCTGGTGGGTAAGATCACATATTTGCCTAGACTAATATACTGTCTTTGATATTATCTTGCTGCTAGCTGTAGATGTCCCTGTTCATTGCAGGGGAGTTGGATTAGATGGTCTCTAAGGGTCCCTTCCAACTCAAACAATTCTGTGATTCTATAATATGGCTTTAGGATAATGTATCACATAACTTAAATACCACCCAGAACAAAAATAAGTTGCATCTTAGGAAGGCACTGGAGGACATACTTTAAAAGAAATAATTACTGATGTCTCTATCACTTGAATTTTTATAGCATGAATTAAACCTATTTCTGTTTGGATCTTTTGTTATTTCCTTATTTTGTTATTCTTATCTGTTTTATGTGCATATAGTGTCCCTTGTAATGCACAAACAGTGGGCCGAATCCTCAGTTAGGGATGCATATTGAAAACATGAATTCCTCAAGATATTATTAATCCAATATTTATTTTCCAAGTTTTAGTGGAAGGAGAGAGTCATTTGTTGCATTCATATTTACATGAGTGCTGACTGTGTCTGTGCAGTGCCTTTATAGAGTTTGCATTAGCATTGTTCTGTCTATGGCTGGCCTTATCTGTGCATTGTGTGCTTTAAGAGAATTTAAGGGATGTGCATAGAATCATAAAATCACCTAGGCTGGAAAAGAGCTTCAAGATCATCAAGTCCAACCATCAACCTGATGCCAAGCATGTGTTCGTGTGTATGTAAGTGTGCATGCGTGACTGCTGGGTACCCATACACAGCCTCTGTGCTTAGAGACACATATGGACAGAGAAAAGCAGCATCTTTGCTTTCTGTCCTTACCGTCTGTGACTTCCCTTAGCAATTACAACAATTAATCAGTGACTGAAAACAGTTTTTTCTTTTTTCTTTTTTAATACAACTTCTCAGGCAGCAGTCAATGGATACCTGATTGGGTAGCTAAATTAAGTGTAACTGTAAAAAATTTGAGTAACCTCCTTATGCTCCAAATAATTCCATTATTCTAATACGTACATATGCAATACAAAATATTATGCTCCATTCCATAGATAATTATTGGTTTATACAATGGTCTTTACAGTTACTTGCCTCCAAAAATTTAAATACAACAATATGCTCAATTACTTAGTCATTTTAACAGCTGATTTACATTTAATTTCATCTTTAACTGCACAATATGCTAGATTCATTATGCTTTTTAATTTCTTGTGGTTTCTGCAATTTAGATTTTAATATTACAGAATGTACTCCATAATGAGTTTTTATTATTTTTTTCATCAAAGATATTATGATAAGTAATAAAAATCTACCAGATGGGTCTTTATCTCTAGACCCCAACCCAGAAAAATCTGAGATGTAATTAACTTCATATACGGAGCACCCCAGCACTTTGAAAATGGTCTCAAGTTATCTTCAGAGTATCTGAGGGAATCCTAGCTTTCATTTGCCGCTCCTAAAAGACACTGATTTTCCAAAGATTCTTTAACAATTATTGCTTCCAAAACACAGCAATAATGTATGTGAGCATGAAGTTGAATGGGTTAATGAACTGGATCATATGGACTGTGAAAAATCATCAAGTAGTTCAAATATTTCTTCTGATGCTTATCAATATTGTACTAATAGACTAAAGGTAATATATAGAGTGCAATGACCCCATAAAACACGTAAGTTAACAGTTTTACCACAGGTGATCAGTGGCCACAACATGATGTCTGTTCATAGGAAAGGTCTTCAAAGTCATTATAAATGTACTAGCAAAGTACACCAATGTTGACCTTTTTGAGATTACAGTTACACACAGAATTCTGATACACCATAACCTGGTCAGAAGCCAAAGATGAATTTTTTAAAAATTGTATTCCTACTTTCTAATGTATTGTATTTTTCCCCAGAAGTTGCTACTTTAGTCAATGTATTTGAGTTAGAAAGAAACACTTTCTGGATGAAAGTATTTATTTATATTACAGAACTATGTTACATATATTACATACATTTATAACAAATGATCTCATCGAGATTGTGATTATTTTTTCCCCGAATCTGAAGGAAGCCATATATTACATCATGGAATATACATCTAATCTGTCTACACTTAATCCAGGTACTCCTAAAATGTCACATTCACATCCAATGGTTCCACGAACAGGCATGTTTCCTCTCTGAAGTGTAGGCAGGGACATATACAAATTGTGTCTTTGAAAAGGGATAGTAAAAACAGGAGAAAACATGCTGAATCTATGTTACTGCTTTCCTTTCATCCCTTCCTTATTTTGAGGATCATATCCACTGTTTTGGTTTAAAAAAATAAAAAAAACGTAAGCATAAGTTTGTCGTCTGCTTTTTCCCAGAAGATTTTGCTTTTTAAGAGTCTATATCTGACTGTGTTTACTTCCAGAGAGACTCTAGCAGTTTCACAGGACACTTGCCTGCTTCAGAATTCTGAAATGCATTCTAGAAATCCATTCTCCAGTATTGATTTTGGATTTTAGTTCCTGTGGATGCCTTTCTTTGTCTAGATCAACTTATAGGAATTTCTTACTTTCTGAAAAGCAATTTACACATGTTGGTTAGTTTTAACCACAGTCACAGTCAACACTAGAAAAAAATGTCAAAGGAAAAAAAAAAAAGCCAAGAACCTTTATTTGTAGAGCTTTTGCAATACTGTCCCCATCTTCTTAAATACTGTTAGTTTTAGGGATCACTGCATAATAGTCAACAATTACTCACATGCATTTCAGAGTCAGTGCATAACATAAATTAATGATCTGGTGTCATGGCTCATTTGGATCTCTTAAATTTACAGGACAACTTCTGTTGATTACACTTTATTTTATGAACTCATTAGGAAAGACAAAAAAAAAAAAAGCCACCTACATCAAGGCAAACAAATCAATCCCCTTTCTAAAATCTAGCTTAACACATTAACTCACTAATTCTTCACATAATTCATGAAGTTTCTAACTCATAAATTCTCTAATTTATAGTTCACAATTCGTAATTTTCAATTTGTATGCCACCTACTTATGACCAAAATTGTTCTCTATGCATGTTAGAGTGCTAATCCTTCCTCCTCCGTCATGGTGCAGGCAGCTCTCTGTCACACCAGGAGGCATTAAGTAGTCTGGCTGCTGTTGGTTTTCCTTCAGAGCTTTTTGGACAAGCTAATTGATTTCAACTTTCCAGCTTGAATGTTTGGTCTACACCAGGCACGTCCAACCCACAACCCATGGGCCGCATGTGGCCCAGCACAGCCCATACTGCAGCTTGCCCTCTGTCCTGCACCATCATGGCAATGGCTATTCCCCATTGAGTAGCCCAGCCCAGCCCCAGGCACGCACCCATTGCTCAGCAATAACTAAACATGGTGTGCATTTGGTACTGTCTGAGCTGAAACTTGGACAGGGGGAGTGTTCAGTGCAGGGCTGACTCAAGTGATGGCAAATAATTTCATGCATTATGATACACTGGCTAAACACAGTCCCATGAACAGCAAAAAAATATGCAGCTGTGTTTTCCATTTTGATAAAGGAATTTGAGAATAGCTTTCAAGACTGCCAAAGAAACCATCATTTTTCTGTATATTTGCAACTCCATTCTGAGTCAACATAAACACATCACATGCAAATTGTCAAATGAAATGTATAGAGTTGCAATCCTATATTCATCTAAAAAATATGATTATGTCTCTTTACTAGACTTTTTCAAGAACTGTCTTACCAGAGAAAAATATCCCTCACTTCACAGTCACATCTGGGAACAAATATTTTCAAGGATGCAGCACAGAAAGAGTAAATTTTCATCAAAAATCTTTGACAAACACCTTGAGAACTCACTAAGAACTTCAACCACTTCCCCTGAACCAGACTGATGCATTAGTTTCACAAACACAGGGTCAAATATCTCAGTAGTCTTATGTTTTTTTTGCTCTTTTTTTGTTGTTTTAATTAAAAATAATAAAAAATAAAATAAGTGTTGTTACTTATAGACATTAACTATATTATATATTTTATATGCAGTCCAAGACAATTCCTTTTCACTCAGTGCAGCCCAGGCAAGCCAGAAGGTTGGACACCCATGGCCTATACCAGGTCCATGAGTCTCTGTATCCCAAAGAAGCTGCCAGATAATCCATTCAAGGGTAATGGCTGCAGGAGACATTGAAATGCAGGTGATAACAGATGATTAATGAACTTTAGCCCTTCCTGTCCATTGTGTCCTGCTTATATGTTGCTCTCTCTTTGCCTGAATGGTGCTGCTCCCAGTGCACATGTGGCCTTAGCTTTACAGTTGTGGGCTAGCCAAAATCTGAGCAGGTGTTGGGTGAACAGTCACAGGCTGGTTAAGGTGTTTATTGACAATGGGTTGCTCTCAGAAATTATAAGCCAAACCAAGTTTGTGTTACTTATTTCCTCTGGATTCAGGGAGATCTAAAGAAAAACAAAAAAAAAAAACCCAAACCTCTCTAAAAATACCCACAGTGCTCTTCTCTTTTGACAGAAATAATCCAGAAAAAACCTGCAAAATTTGCCAAAGTATAGAAATCTGTGAGCACAAGTACGTGACACATTTGCTCTTCTAAAATGCTACCTGTTTCTTCACTTTTGCAAAGAAAAATCAGTGGTTTACAATTTGAATCCTTAAAAAGTCATTTCTGGGTAACTACCTGTGAACTGTAAGAAAATTTAAAAAAATAATAATAAAACTATCTGAAAACTTACTAGGCTTACTTTTTATTTGGACAAACATAGGGAGCAAAGACATTGAAATACCATTTATAACCTTGATCATTTAGAAAAATGCCATCTTTCTTGGAACTGTGGAGTAAGATGCAGATTTTCCTGGCAAGAGTTTCAAAGTGAAACACTGCACGACAAAATGGACTGCCATAATTCATACAGGATGAAAGCTTGGAAATTATTAATTTGCTTATCTAACTTCTGTAATTTGATTTATAATTGCTCATTGTATTTAAAGGAACAATCCAGTAGTTACAGCTCCATTATAAATCGCTTGTGAAAAAAAAGGAGGGCTAGTTTATAATGTCTTGCATGATTCTACAGGGGAGTAATAAAAACTAAAATTATTATTTATTCCTTATATGACATACTGTATCTTTGGTGTGGTTGTTGAGCAACCATGATAGTCAAATATTATCTATTTTTTTTCTCCAATAAGCTGGCAATGAGAAAGCATGCAGACAAGTCCGAATTTCCCACTCTGTCCACTAACAGCAGCAGCAGAAACACCAAAATTTCAGCAAATTCTATCAACTTCTATATGTAAACCTGAAGGATTATACCTCAAATATGGCTCGAAAGGTCAGAGAACTTCGTCTAGGTACTGAAAGGCAACCTCATGAAGGGCAGAGCTTCTGCCCAGAGGGACTGACAAGCTGGAATGGACCATAAGGGGACTAGTTATGTCCAGTGGGAACAAATGCAGAGCCCCAGCAGTGACCCAGGCTGCACCTGCCTTGCCAGGGCAGATCTACTGGAAGGTCTCTATGGCCTTGGAGGCTGTAAGAGGTGGGGAGCCCACAGTGTCCTCTCAGCACTGAGGGCAGCATCATCTTGGGTGGTGTGATCGGAGGCATAGCCAGGAGACCAAAGAGGGATTAGGCCCCTCTGATCAGTCACTTGTGGAGACAAGCAGCTCCAGTGCAGGCATGTTCTACAGAGGAGCCAGTCAATGGTTTACGGGCAGGTTCAGCCCGGTTCTGTGACTAATGGGGCAGGGGACCCACAGACCCACGCCCCAGGAAAGGGAAAAGGGAAAAAGGGTAGGGAGATGGGCCTAAGAACAAAACAGTGGCAACGATCTGAGGAAAAACAAACTAATTTACTAAATAAGATATCAGAATGCAAAATAACACAATATAATACAATATGATTACAATGTATGCTAATAAATCCAATAAAATGAGAGAGAGTGTCCAAAATCAAAGTAGGCCTTACTCTAATACTGACGGTGAGATGGCTGGGGAGCAAGATGCTGCCAGGACGAGAGATGGGAAGAGAAGAGAAAACGTCCCATGATCTGCGAACAGTTTTCTCTTTCCCTCTGAAAGGAAATGGTAACAGAGCAGCAAAGTCCCCTGGGAAATGTAGTAGTTCTTCTCAGGACCAGGTACCCAGAACTATCAACAATCCATGGAACTGGAGCATTAACTCTTTAACTCCCAATTCACTACATGATGTTATGATGTGGAATAGCGATAACCAAAAATCATAAAACCATGACAGTTGTGTAGAGGAAGGTTTCCTGAACCATGGTTCTGTCACTACATCAGTTCAAACAGTGGTTGTAAATTGTTCACAAGGAACTTCAGCAATAGCATCTGCTTAGCATAAAGCTGCATCACCTGCTTCCCTGTGATTTCTGCATCCATTGCAATGAATGCAGCTATTCAGAGAGGACTCCCAAGAGAATACCCATAGCTCAGAGTGCAGGGTGTGCCTGGGCTTTCTGTCAGTGTCTGATGACAGCAGTGAGCACATCTGTGGGAGCTGCACCCAGGCAGAAGAACAGCTTAGCCTTGGGACAGAGCTTTGGGAGGAGGTGGACAGGCTGAAGGTTCATCAGGGAGGTGGAGAAGGAGATCAACTGATGGAATTGTACTCTACGATTCCTAAGACAGATGTGTCGG
>NC_034415.1:9473605-9480406 GCF_002078875.1 Numida meleagris | reverse complement strand
TTTTTTTTTTCCTTTTTTTTTTTTTTTTTTGGTTTAGGCAGCAGCAATAAAATTGTGAAGAGTAGTCCAAGAATGATCAAAAGAGACATCAGGGCCTTGAGATGGTTGCTTAAGGAATCAGGAGCACAGGCAGAGTTTTTCTCTGTCCTCCCAGTAGTACGGAATTATATGAGAAGAAACAACCAGACCCAGCTTATCAATACATGATTCCAAGGTGGTGTCATGGGCAAAAATTCGGGTTTTATTTTATCACATGATGATGAAAAGTGGTAAATATTGTCTCAGTTTTGGAGAATGGCAAGAAAGAAGATCTGGTAATTACAGGCCTGTCTGTATAACTTCAATGCCTGGTAAAATTATGGATAAGATAATTCTAAGAGTTACTGAAGCAAACTCAAGAGTCAACAGTCATTGGTCATAGCCAATACAAGTTTATGAGGGGAAAGAACTGTTTAACGAACTTTATTTCCTTTTTTGACAAAATTATCCATCTGCTTGACCAAAGGAAGCCAGTTGTTGCAATCTCATTGGATTTCAGCTAAGCTGGGAAATCACCACCTACATGAGAACTGAAGTTGGTGAGAGTAGTGGTTAATGTCTCAAGGTCCAGATGGAGATCAGTGATGAGTGGTGGAGACATGGACCTACTGGAGCACATTTAGAGGGGAGTCACAAAAATTCTCCAATGAATGGAATGTTTCTCCTACAAGGACAGGCTGAGAGAGCTGGGGTTGTTCAGCATGAAGAAAAGAAGGCTCCGTGGAGACCGGATAGCAGCATTTCAGTATCTGAAAGGGGACTAAAAGAAAGAAGACAGACATTTTAGCAGAATCTGTTGTGATAGAATAACAGGAAATGATTTCAAACTAAAAGACAGGAGATTTAGCCTGGATATAAAGAAGAAGTTTCTTATGCTAAGGGTGGTGAGGCACTGGGACAGGCTGTCTGGAGAGGTGCTGGAAGTCCTGTCCTTGGAGACAGTCAAGGTCATGATGGACAGGGCTCTGAGCACCTGATCGAGCTGTATATGTCCTTGTTCATTGCAGGGGAGTTGGACTAGATGATCTTTAGGGTCCCTTTCAACTCAAAAGATTCTATGATTCTATTAGCAGTCAATATTATTAGATTACCTTCACATTTGTTTTAGTCTCCAAGACAGTATATAACAGTTTATTAGGCAAAGGTCTACTCCAAAATATATCCTGAAATATGTGTCTCATGGTAATCATGAGATGCTTAAGAAATAATCTGATTACAGGAACTGGGAAATGAGGAATTCTGGACAGATAATGAAGGTTTACCTCTGCTTCTGATTCATCTTCACCTTGTCCCCAGCTCCATCTTGGAGCCTCTCCTCTGGGATGTGCTCCTTCCCAAAGTGATCCAGTATGAACTTCCCACAGACTGCAGATCTTCAATCCGGATCCAAGCCATGGAGTAAATTCATTCTGGCATAGACGATCCCACCATTGGTCCCCCTAAGAGTCACAGCTCCCACCGCATCCCCTGCTCCACTGTGAGTTCTTCTCCAGGGGCTGCAGCTGTGGCCTGGAATCTGCTTCTCAGGGGGACCTCCATGGACTGCAGCCTCCTTCAGGCCACGCCTACCTACTCCAGCACAGGCTCCTCCACAGAGCGCAGCATGGATATCTGCTCTGATGTGGTTATCAAGCCACTCTCCATGATATTTGAAAAGTCAGGGGTGTCAGGTGAAGTCCCTGGCAACTGGAGAAAGGGAAAAATCACTCCCGTGTTTAAGGCAGAAAAGAAGAGTGAGGAAACTACAGGCTGGTGAGCCTCATATCGGTGCCTGGGAAGATCATGGAACAGATCCACTGGAAGCTATGTTAAAGCACGTGCAAGACAAGAATGTGATCCATGCACATCAGTACAGGTTAGGGGCTGACCTGCAGAAACTCTGCAGAGAAGCACCTGGGTGTCCTGGTGGATAACAGGTTGCCCGTGAGCCAGCCAAGAAGGCCACTGATATCCTGGGGTGCATGAAAAAGAGTGTGGCCAGCAGGTCAAGGGAGGTTCTTCTCACCCTCTACTCTGCCCTGGAGTACTGTTTCCAATTCTGGGTTCCACAATTCATGAAAGACAAGGATCTCCTAGAAGGAGTCCAGCGGAGGGTCACAAAGATGATAAAGTGCCTGGAGCATCTCCTGTATGAGGAAAGGCTGAGAGACCTAGGACTGGGCTTAGTTACAGTCCCAGAAAATATAGCTAAGGCATTAAATTGAAAGGGTCAGTCTACAGAAAAATGTAACTTTGAGGTTGATTCCAAAAATTTGCCCTTTTACTAACATTTCATGCATTCTACATAGACAGCAGTGAAAAAAATAGAGACAATATTGATCTCAAAACAGATTTCATTAAATGCTCTACAGCTATGGACTTGCTGAGCGGATGACAGTACAGAGAAACAGAAGTTCTGGGCTTTGAAATGACATCGGAGCTCATTTTGCTTCAACCTAATTAAGTTTCTTAATGCACACATTAATTTTCATGAAGTACCATGACATGGATTAAGAATATATAATGGAAAATAGTGAAATTTTCTGTGTTAAAGACAATAATTTGAATTTCTGTGATTTCTCTTCTCTTTCAATGTATAAATAATTATGCATTTTGTTTGTTTTTGTTCTCTCTACATATCAAGGGTTAAAAAATTAACCACAGTATAATTTCTTGTTCGTTTGTTTTTCCCTTAAAATTGCAGCAAAGGCTTTTCACAAATACTGCCTGTAAAGCGTTCTTGAAAAAAAAGTCTATGTTTTAAGTACAGTAGAGTACATAGGAGTGTTATCAACAAATGAGCGGACAAAGGGCCTTTTCAGTTATGGAAAATGGATCATTTGATATAAGTTCCAGTGATTGAGAAAATTCTTTCTAGAAGCAGAAGTCATAAGCAATTCAGATTATTCTCCATGTTCAGTTGTTGAAGAATTCATCATTTCTGAAATGAGAGATCTCTGCCATCTCTGCACACTCACTGTCACTTAAATTATCTCCCAGTTATCAGCTTTCTTCTCCATTCACTGGATTTTTTTCTGCTTTAGAAATTACCTGACATTAATTTTTGATACTATTAGAGCATTTCTCATTGTTCTTACAAGTAATTAATACAAATGAAATATACTCTTTTATTCCTGTAACTTCAACTTCGTTTTGTATACAGTATCAGTTTATGAGTGGACACACTGATTCTGTACAATCCTAATTCTGCAAATATTTATTACTTTGAACACAATTTTTTTCCAAGTTTCATATTAGAAAGCAACTACTTGTATAGACACTGGTAGGGCACATTTCACCTCTATCGTATATGAACTGAAAACTGAGCATTTAGGAATCGGCATCTCCTCAGGATTATTGTCTTCAATAGAAAAATTTATTCTTTTTTTTATAGCCACTCTAAATAAACCTTTAATTAAATAATTAATGAACTAATTATCTAGTTTAACATTTATTTGTAGAATGAAGAATTTAACAGAAGAAATCAAAGTATCAAGGGACTATTCATAGTTATTTTGCTTCCATTAGCAAGTGAATTTCAAACATGTCTGGTATTTGAGCCTCCAGGTGGCAAATTTTAGAATAATGAGTATACTTACTGTTAAAATAATCATATAATTAGGTTTAAGTGTGACTATCTTTTGTGTCAGATTAGAAGAATTAATATGTCCTTCCAATTAGCCCTGAAAAGGTTGTGTTATTGTGAACTCTAAAAGCACTGCTGCAAATAACTAAAATGATATCAAGGGTTGCAAATTGAGAATATTTACACTGTGCCTAACAAGAAATATGCCTGTAATCTCACTGTTCTGCCTCTGTAGGGGATATATTGCTTCTCACACTTCAGAAAAGAAAAAAAAAACTGATTATGGCTTTTCTGTTTGTTTAGAAAGCTCACGACAACTTTCACCTTGTATGCCTTAGGAAATTATGAGGAAACGCATGTAGTCAAAGTGTAGGCCTGTTCCACCCACAAGACAGAAGCAGCCTACACAACATAAATCAATATTTTCTTGCTTTGTATCTCGACTTAAACACACTGAAATAACATATTTGGTGACAGTGTATGGGATTTTATAGCGCCAGCAACACTAGTAATATCATAAACAAACTAGATCTTTGTAACATACCTAAATAGAAATATATATATAGTAAGGGGAAATGGCCTCAAGTTGTGCCAGGGGAGGTTTAGGCTGGATATCAGGAACAACTTCTTGACAGAAAGGGTTCTTAAGCAGTGGAACAGGCTCCCCAGGGAGGTGGTTGAGTCACCATCCCTGAATGTGTTTAAAAACCGTTTGGATGTGGTGCTCAGGGACATGATATAGCGGTGGGTTGTTACAGTTAGGGTAGTATGGTTAGGTTGTGGTTGGACTTGTTGATCTTTAAGGTCTTTTCCAGTGTGAGCAATTCTATGATTCTATGATTCTATGTAACCACAAAAATGTAAATGACCTTGTGTTGCAGTTCCTCAAGTAGAGCACAAGAAAATACACGTAAGTAAGTAGAATTTGTGAAATAAGAGCAAGTGACGTAGAAAAAGTAGGTAAAATGTCTAGCGGGACCAGGAGAATCCAGTGAAGAAGCAATCAAGATACCAACTGAAGCCAGAACAAGCTTTGATCCTAAAATAAATTAACTTTGTTAGAGGTAGATCACACTCTCTGAGAGCCCACACTTAATTTTTTACATTTCTTCCCTTGCACATGCCCTCATCTTCTGCACAGTTTTGCATAAACTTTCTGTATTTCAAGAAAGCATGACAATGGTCATTTTAGCACTACTTTTTTTTGTTGATGTTGTTTAATCCTATATAATAGATAAGTAATAGATAGGATGTATCTGAAATCAGATTGGACACCTAATAGAATCATAAAATTATTTTGGTTGGAAGACCATCTAGTTCCGACACCACTGCCATGGGCAGGGACATTTCCCCCTAGATCAGGTTATCCAAAGCCCCCCCAGTCTGGCCTTGAACACTTCCAGGGATGGGGTATCCACAGCCTCTCTGGGCAACGTGTTCCAGTGCCTCGTCACCCTGTCACACTCAGAGTGAAGAATTTTTTCCTAATATCTAATGTAAATCTATGCTGTTTTTCACACAGAATCACACAAATGCATTGAGTTTGGAAAGATCCTCTGGTGACCATCTGGTCCAACACTCCTAAGCAAGCAGGGTACCTAGAGTTCATTGCACAGGATTGCACCCATGTGGGTTTTAAATATCAGCAGAGAAAACTCCACAACCTGTCTGGGCAGCCTGTTCCAGTGCTCTGTCACTGATACTGTACTGTTTTCCCTGATATTTAGATGGAGTTTCCTATATTTCAGTTTGTGCCCTTTGTCTCCTACCCTGGTACAACTGAAAAGGGTCTGACCCTATCTGCTTGACACTCTCACTTAAGACATTTATATATATTGATAAGATCCTCTTTCAATTTCCCCTTCTTTAGGCTAAACAGATCCAGATCTCTCAGCTTGTCCTCATAAAAGAGATGTTCCAGTACCCTAATCATCTTTGTAGCCCTTCAGATGTTCCATGTCTCTCTTTTACTGGGGAGCTTGGAACTTGACACAATACACCAGATGTGAACTCATCAGGGCTGAGAAGAGGGGACCTGCTTGCAACATTCTTCCTAATACACCCTGAGATACCATTAGCTTTCTTGGCCACAGGACTACATTGCTGGTTTGATATGTCTGTAGCCATTGAAAGACATTACCCCCTGTCTTATCACTACACTTGCTGATAAAGACTCCCTTTTTAGCTTTTCTGCAGACCCACTTTAGGTACTGGAAGGCTGCTATAATGTCTCCGCAGAGGCTTCTCTTCTCTGGGTGGAGCAATTCCAATTGTATTAGCCTTTCTTCATAGGAGAGGTGCTCCGGCCTTCTGAGCATTCTCATGGCCATCCTTTAGCCCATGTCTTTCTTATGTTGGGGCCCTCAGAGCTGAATACATTATTCCAGGTGGGGCTCTCACAACTGCAGAGTAGTGGGGGACACTCACCTCGCTCACTTTGCTGGTCATGCTGCTTTTGATGCAGCCCAGGATATGGTACGCTTTCTGGGCTGCAAGTGCACACTGTTAGCTCATATTCAGCTTTTCATCAATCAGCACCTCTAAGTCCTACTCCTCAGGGCAGCTCTCAATTTATTCTCTGCCCAACCTGTATTTGTGCTTGAGATTGCCCTGGCCCAGGTGTTGCACCTTGCTCTTGGCTTTGTTGAACTTCATGAGGTTTCCATGGCACCTCTTGAGTCTGTCAAGGTCCCTCTGGAGTTGGTTGCATGACACATCTTGGTGTCATCAACAAAGTTGTTGAGAGTGCACTCAATCCCATTATTTGTGTCACCACCAAAGATGTTAAATGGCACCAGTCCCAATACCGACCTCTGAGGAACACCACTCATCACTCCCAAGCAGTCTCTGCTTGCATGTCAAGCTGTCGACTGCAATTCTTGGTGTGTCACCATCCAGCAGATTTCTTATCAACTAGGTGATCCATCCATCAATTCCATGTCTCTCCAGTGTTCAGAAGATATTTTGCTAGCACCTAATTTGCCTCTGATTTCTTAAAGTCAGCTCACAAACATGGATACAGAAAAGCAAACATAGGATTGGTGCCCTTAGTTTCACTATGCTCATCCTGTGCATAATTTCAGAATGTAGTACTCTATCTAGTTCTTTGTAAGACTGCATTTTATTTTTCCTTATAGATTTTCCCTCTCCTCTCCTCTCCTCTCCTCTCCTCTCCTCTCCTCTCCTCTCCTCTCCTC
>NC_034415.1:9452885-9473488 GCF_002078875.1 Numida meleagris | reverse complement strand
CATTAGAGAGTAAAATCTCCCTCCCTCTCCCTCTCCTCTCCCTCTCCTTCCTTCCCCTCCCTCCCCTTCCCTCTTTTCCCTCCCTTCCTTTCCCCTCCCCTCTCCTTTCTGTTCCTTCTGGGACTAGAACAACTGAAAGGAGTTGCACTACTATTAGTTCGACTGAAACATTTCTGTTATTGTGTTTTAACTAGTTCTCAGACATAGCTCAAATCAACATTCCTAAAGCTACTACAAACTGCCTAAAATTTTCTAATTGTATAGAATATGATGCTAGAAGATAAGTATAGTGTATGAATTGGATTAGAAACAAGATCATGACAAAAAGACAACTTGACCCTTCCCATTTCTTTTCAGAATGAATTATAGTCTCTAGAAAACAAAAGAAAATTATATTTAATTTACAGGAGAAACGGTCTATACAGTACACACATTAATCTCATATTGATTAGTAGACCACATTTCAAATAGATGAATATTATAGTGAGTTTGTCTTTTTTTGCTCAGAAGAATGAAAGATAAATACTAAGGTCTCCTTATTTTCCCACTTTTGTATTTTTTTATATTGTTTTCCATTCAGTTAACATGGATTTTGTCAAAACCACCAGAAGAGTGCTTGCGCAGTAGATGGGTTTTGCAGTACAGAACTGCTGAGTTCAACAACCGATCAAATGACAACAAATCTCTATTATTAGAAAGGCTATGTAAGATTATAATGAATATTTGTCACAATAAGCATATAAGTATTTAATTCTAGATTGAAAATAAGATCGTAGACTTCTTTATTTCACGAGAGCTTCAAATTATGAAGAGTAATTGATATGATTGTTTTATCTTCATAAGATTATTCTTTTAAATTGCTTCTTTTTATTATAATCATAAAACAGCACATAAAGAAAGACTACCTTTGATATTTTATAGCGTGTGCCAACACTTTTATGCCTTATTATTTCTGAAAATTCTGACTAAGCATCATATAATATAAATGTTTATAGTCTTTTTTTTTTTCTTTTCACTTTCTTTCTTATGACTACAGAAGAAATAGAACAAGGATCTACCTTCCTCTTTTAATAGAAGATTATCAGTACAGGGGAAATTATTTACAGCATTCTTCTTTGTTTTATTGCAATTTAATTTTTTGTTGCATTGTCCCTTTTCAGCAGTTAATTTCTGGAACTATTCAAACCTTAGGCATCCTATAATGTTTACAGAAGTTACTTCTTTCCAATCATCAGTTTCAACACAATTTTCTCTTCCAGCATTTGTAGCAAATTAATTTCATATAGGTCACTCTCATTCAGAACAAGAAAATACCACTTTTAGCACAAAAAAAATGCCATTTATCTTGATTTTAAAAGCACATGTAGAATGTAATTTTCGATACAGATGGAGTAACACTAACCCTGCTCACCCCTGCTATATCAAAAAAGGTTTGCTTTGCTTTTTAAATCTTTGCATGTCAGAATCAATGAAGAAAAATAAAAGAAAATAAAACAGTTTTATTTGATTTTTGCAACATTTCTGTAAGTTTACCGAACTTTGGCATATCCTGAAATATTTGTACTGTAAGAAGCCATAAACAAACTTGTCACTAAGGAAAACTAAACAGTGATGAGTCTTTAAGCTTCCATGATTAGTCTGCTTCATGCAAATTAATCTGAGAACAATAATAAACATGGATGGCAATGTCTACTTCCTTTGTTCAATGCCTTCAGCATTTCTATGCTGTAGAAAGATGAGGGCTGCTCCAAAAGTAATGCCTCCTCTTTTATAATATTGGCCCATATCATCAGAGGCAGATGTTGGTGGTGTGGCAGTGGAGGTTTAATCTTCCTGATATCCCATTGCATTCAGTTGCTGCATGACAGATGGCAGCAGAGGGGTGCTCTGACAGAATGGTGTCTGACATGGAAGTGCATACGAAGCAAAGGTCTGGAACTGAATTCCTCCATGCAGAAAAAATGGTGCCTATTGACCTTCACTGTCACTTACTGAACGTTTGTGGAGACCAAACAGTGGATGTGCTCAGTGCCCACAGTGAGGGGTGGGTGGTGTGTTTCAGCAATGGTGACAGCAGCAGTGGGTCACCTCCACTGGTGCAGATTTTTACAAGCAGGGCATGCAGGCTTGAGTTCATTGCTGCCAAAAATGCACAGCTAATATAGGTGTCTGTGTTGAAAAAGTGTGTTTTGTAGCTGAGAATCTGCTCTATCAAATAGTGCTATTGTTTTCTTTGTTGTAGTTTCCATGGAAACAAATAGATGGCATTACTTTTGGAACAACCTACATCACTTTAAACTCTTCCAACTGGGCTAATCCAGAAGATCCTTAACGTCAACATAAAGTAACCTTGTCTGCTTTTTATAAGCTGTCCCATAGTTGTGTTCCACAACTGTGGAGTGGTTAGTGCACCGCTAGAACATCAACATTTTGGAGGAGCACTAAATAAATCAGTAAAGTGCTGCATTTGTATAATTGCAGCTAGACAGAAGACAGTAGTTCATGGAACCACCTCATGCTAAGCTGAAACCAGCCATGCTAATTAAACAGTATGTATGTGTTATGGGCTTCTTCCAGAACAACAGTATCTGGCTGTCACAGAAGACAGAATTTCTCAATATGCAGCATCACCTTCTGTGCTGAAGGGAAAACAGTGTGTCTTGGTGGTAGGGAGCTGATTTGCTGCCGGGAATGTATAGCTTAAAAGATGGAGGATAGAAGAGAATGGCTGAGAGTTATGGATCTGTTTGGATAAATGCTGCCTCAGCAAGTAGCTGGGTAATATAGCTAGAGACTGCATTATCTTTGTTGTTGAAACTGTGCTCCTGAGGGGGCTGGAGAAAATCTGATAGCTATTACTTTTACAGCTCCTTTGAAGCTGCAAAGAGAAAGTTTGCTCACTTGAGGTGCCCTCTATTTTTATAATGTCTTCATGAATTTATGGTAAAACATTTAATTTTTCTTGGGTCAGATCCTGCCATCTCATTTGAAGCTCTGATTTTCCCCAGGCACGGCTGCACTGATTATGTTGGTAAATGTGGCAGAATCTCTCCTATGCTGAGAGCTTTGTTACAATACTGCAGCAAAAAGCAGGATTATGAACATCAGGGTTAAATGTACAAAGCCCAGTTCATGGTCCAGACTTTCAAATTCTCTATTTCAGAATAAATAATCTGACCAAAAGATTGCTTCAGATTACATGGTTTGGTGAGTCAAACTTTCTGACCTAGCTAAGTGAGTAATACAGGCATGTCTGTTTTTCTGTTTTTCAGCAGTATGAACAGTGTTAGGGAAGACAAAATACATTTTTTTAATGTGAAAACTAAATGGCAATATATTGAGAGAAAGACAGCAAGGGGTTTACTGAATACATTTATGTAACAATCTTGTTGAACTGAAAGCAAGGAAAAGTTAACCTATTAAATTATATTCTCCAAACTGTCAGTTGAATCTTCATTTTAAAATTATATGAACAGATTTGAGTACAGATAAACTTTGTACAAGCTCTTGCAATTTTGCAGAACCTACACAGCACTTCCCAGAAACATCTATCATCAGAAATCCTTCTATTCTTGATCAGTTTGGCAAACATTACAGTGGTTATTTATATGTATAAACAAACAAAACAACAGCAAACACTACAAAGCAGCCTTATGCGATGTAGTAAGCAGAAAAAACATTTTGAAAAAGCATACCTAAAAAATCATAGGTCCATAGCTTAATTCAGAGCGAAAGATCAATAAGGAGCTTTATTTTCCAACCTCCTGACAGAGTTGGTCAGCAATGGGAGCAGACCAAATTGCTCACATCTTGAATAGATCCGAGGATGGATATGGTGTGACCTCTGTGCAACGTGATAACATCCTCAGATGTCCTAAAAAAAGAAAAGGGTTTTCAGCATGTGTTGTTTCTCTGTCACTCTCACAGTGGACTGATGTGTTGGGATTAGTTCTGCCCTGCTTTTGAAGAAGTACAGGAAAGGCACGGGAGATTCAGGAGAAACTATCTCCTAGCTTTGCAAGACTATCTACATTTTCAAGACAGTGCAAAGTGGACAGAATAATGAATGTAGGAAACCTTTGTTGATTTCTGCACGGAAGGCAGTAAGGTCCTTTTGGTACATGTATAGCCTCTGTCTGTGATCTGACCATGAGAAAGGCAAAAGCATTGAGCAAAACATCCTTGACCATAGCTTGACTGTAGCAGTGATTTCCCAGCTTAGAGTGAAAATATTTCTGATCCTTTTTAGGAAGTTAATCCACTCTGTTTCTCACTTGTTTAATCTTTTTTTAGTTAGCCATCATGAATTTACTGAAAAGGCAAGTACTGTCAGGACACACCTTCCTATCAAAGATGTGCTGCAGGAACAGCTCCATGTGTTTAAAGTACACTTTAACTAACACATGTTTTGTGTACATCGAGTAGAAGAAGAGAAATGGGCACTGTGTGAATCAATCCTGTGCTCCGCAGCAGAAAGTCTCTCCAGGTTTCTCTCAGGATGCTCAGTCCAGTTCACTGCAATGGCAGAGTACTCTTTGTGAGGGACAGCTCTGTAACAGGAGACGCATCACATTGCAGCACCTCCTTCACTGCAAGAGTTTGCTGCATATACCGTGTTCATGTTTTACTGTTCATAAGGATGTCAGATGCCATTGAGACTTAAGACATGACTTGTGTGCTTTGGTTTTGGCTAGACGCTCTCTGACCAGATCCTCCTCAACCGATGGGAAGTCTCCCTTTCCTCAGGCTCTCTCTCTTATCTCCAGGGCCTGGGACTCCTGAGGGCTAGTCTTAGCACTGATGACTGAAGCAAAGAAGGCATTCAGAATCTCCGCCTTCTCAGTGTTTTGTTACCAGGGCACCCACCTCATTTTGTAGGAGACCCATATTTTCCCTAGTCTTTTTACTGTTAACATACTCAAAAAAACATTTTCGTTATCCTTTACCACTTTTGCAAGGTTTAACTCTATCCTCTTGTGCCCAAGATGACCTCCAACCAACAAATCACCCACAAGACCTCCCCTGTTAACAAGCATCAGATCAGGTGGGGAATTTTTCCCTAGATGGTTTTGCACAAAAATAAGCACAATATTGTAATAAAATGAAGTATTATTTACCACTGCATCTTTGATCACTCAGTAGTATATCACTAATGCAATATAATACTGATGTTTTCACAGACAGGTTTTCGTTTTCCTTTATATGAAACATTCTGCTAAATCTTAAGTCATTAGAGGTACCAGATGAGAGATGGATCTCCAGTGGTGTGCAGTGACCTTTCATGGTACACTGTGAAGAACTCTAACATCAGGTCACATACCACTTTATAGTTGTTCCATTGAGAATAAATAAATAACAGAAGTTGAGAAGAATCTAGGTTTTTTTCATAACTGCCTCATCTTCCGGCATTAAAAATGACTTAGAGAAGCACAACCACCTGATGAGACATTCTTATCTTGAACACCTTAGGCAAGAGATCTATAAAGAGGTAAGGAGGTGGATTTATATTTTTCTAAAATAATGTCACTTTTAAATTGGAGGAGAAAATAATCAAAGGGATGGGAAATCAACAAATATGTAAAAAAATAAATGAAAGCAGAGAGTTTTGGATAAATTTGGAGTTTCACAGACTAATCAGAAGGACAAGATTCCTTTAAGGTCCCGTGATTGTTTTCTTGTAAACATAGTCTAATCTTTTCATAATTTTGTGGCTTGCACATAAAAGGAGAAATGAAATGGTTGGATGCTCTTAATGAATAAAACAAAAATGTTTAGATGAGAAAGACTGAACTGATATAGTCTACCTGGGTATTCAAGAGTTTTCAGTGATGCTTCTCATCAAAGTTTTTTGAAACTATTACAACGTCAAGCATAAGGAAGGTGGATGAAAAGATGGATAAGAAATGATCTTCAAACAGAAGAATCATTTTCACAATGGAAGGAAATAAATGGTGGTGCTTGTGGTTTTAAGTATATTCAGTACTAAACAAGAATGGATAACACAACACTGTGACAAGCTTTCTGATGACACACAATTATCTAAAGTAGTGAAGATGAGACTGACTCTTTAATCTGGAGACATCTGATATAGAGGTAACAGAGATTATGAAATCAGAAATGGCAGATTTCTGATTTTGTCAAGTGTTGGTTGAGAGAAGGTTGTCAAGTGTTCTGTCTTTCCAGTATAAACAGGATCAGTGGTTTCTACACAGATATGAGAAGGGAGCTCTCCACATTGTACTTAAGATGTGGAAATTTAAACCAAGAAAGCTTTAGAGAGTAAAAGCTCATGAAGTTATCCAAAGCAAGTGGTAAATTCATGGAAGAAAAAAAAGAAAGTAATTAATTCTGTAAAATACAAAGACTCCTCTTCTGGTCAGGAAGGAAAACCTTGAATTCACAGGAAATCACCAGTAGAAAAAATTTGGTACTCCTGTGCATTGGTAGCTTCCTCAGGCATCTGTTTTGGTCACTGTGGAAGAGAAGATCTAGGAGAAAATGTGAGATTGGTGGTTTTTTTATGACCACTTTACATGAACTAATAAAATCAGGAGTTCTTAATCAGACAGACAATTCAAATATTTTTTCTGCCTGATCTTAAATAAGTGCCTGAGTCAACACAGGAAATTATTTATTCTGTAGTTTAAAACTTAATTTTGTGCTGATGTGTACAGATTAGTCCCCTTGTTCAGCCAAAAAAAATATGAAATGCCATTTCCAGGCTCATCTTTAAAATATGTTCAGGAAAGCTGGTGGCTAAATCTCTCTCTGATGCCAGTAGCAATTTACTTTCTAGATAGTATTGTTCTCTCCCGTTTTGTAAACAAATCATAGCAAACTAATTTTTAAAAAGTCATCTGAATAAATATTGCATTTGAAAATGAAATGCCATGTGTATAAATCTCCAAGTAACTAAAGAAAGAAGTTGACTGAGTTTTCATTACAAAAACTAATGGATGGCATTATTATGAGATGATGCTTCTGATTTTAATAAAAATTCTTCCCTATGCAATATGACTGCAGCAAATAATACCTATTTGTTTAGCTCTGTTGTAGATACTTTCTAGTTTCTTACCAATTAATGTTGCCTCATATTTGAGTTTCATTTATATTGTTATTCCAGCCCAAAAAGTTGGATTGGTTCACAATATTAGAAGCTGCTAAATTTCTATAAACACTAACCTCTTGAAATAAATAATATAACTAAAAAAAAATCATAGAAAAATAGTCTTCCCAAATTCATAAGCATCAGCATTACTACCACATAATTGGACTAATTCTTTGATGAATCCACATTAAAAAAAAAAAATACAACTATAAACTGCAGATAGGAGAAATGCAATCAAATGGATATTCCAGAAAGTATTTCTTAGGAGTACTGAAGACAAGCTCAAGGAGGGAAGGTTTAGATTGGATGTCAGGGGGAAGTTCTTCACAGAGAGAGTGGTGAGGTGCTGGAACAGGCTGCCGAGAGAGGCTGTGGATGCTCCTCTGTTCCTGGGAGTGTTCAAGACCAGGTTGGATGGGGCCCTGGGCAACCTGATGATCCTTGGGGTTTCTTCCAACCCAAGCCATTCTATGATTCTATGACAACTGTTCTCTACTTGGTGGTCTCTTTAAGAACTAACTTTTTTATTTTTGATCTTCCTTTCATTGTCTTTGCTGTCATAGTTAATCACCTTTTCTCAACAGTTTATGTAACTTGGTGCTACAGAGAAGAAAAGAATTCAGTCTCCAGAAACAATTTGTTGAGAGAAAGGAGTATACTTTCAATAGAAAAACAGACAAGTCCTGCCTACATCTGGTTGCGTTACTAGTTGTCCCTATGTTTAGTTATCCTATTGAAAAAAAAAAAATCCTTCTGAAGTGCTGATTCTGAGCACCAGCATACTTAGGTTCAATATTAGACAAAACAACATGAAAAAGGAAGCAACAGAAACACAATTGTAAAATGGAATTCACATAACCTCATCAAAGCAAGTCATTTGTCAGAAAACAAGTTCAATAGGACAAAACAGAAGCAATAAGCAGAAAACTTTAAAAATAGCTGAATTTAGAATCGAAAGAAAAAAATCCGAAGAAAATTGAAATACTTCATCTATAACAACTTTAAAAAATGATCTCTGCCAAAATGACAGTTATGGCTTTTTTTTTAATGTCAGAAGATGATAAATGTATTTCTATACAAATGAGAATTTTCAAAAGGTTATCAATATATAGAATAGATATAATATAGTCACATTTTCCATTTACGATAATTGTGTACTCCATAGCGTGACTTTTTTTTTATCTCTCTGGCTTTATTCCTTTGAATAATAGTAGCATTTTGTACAGCATATTTTGATAGATTATGCAAAATCTTGATACAATTTGTACACTGCAAATAAAGAAGTAAAGATCTATGCCTTTTTAATGAAAGTATGTACACTATTTTACTAAAATCTCCACGGAATTATTACCAGGAAATAAAAGACTACTTATTCTTCTTTCCATTTTATCTATTTTATTTTATTTTAGCTATCTGGAATGCTGTCGCATGGAATAAACAGGACAAGTAGATGGTCAGTATGGGTTTATGGGAAAGGCTGTAGCTATTGTCTAAATGTTAGCAAAGTTTTGATACGTTTCCTCACAGCATCCTCCTGGAGAAACTGACTGCTCGTGGCCTAAATGGGCACGTGCTTTTCTAGGTAGAAAACTGGATTGGTGGTTGGACCCAAAGAGTTGTGGAGTTTTGTATGGCTCAGTATTGGTGTCAGTTGTCTTTATTGTCAGTGATCTGGACAAGGAGCCCAAGTGCATATTCAATAAATTTGCAGATGACCCCAAGTTAAGCAGGAATGTTAATCTGCTTGAGAGTAGGAAGACTCTACAGAGGGATCTGGGTAAGATGGATCGACGGGCTGAGTACAACTACACAAAACTAAACAAAGCTAAGGATCAGCTCCTGCACTTCAGTCACACTAACCCTATGCAACATTACAGGCTGCAGGAAGAGTGACTGAAAAGCTGTATGGCGGAAAAGGACCTGGAACTACTGGTCAACAGCAGTTGAATATGAGCCAGCAGTATGCTCAGGTGGCCAAGAAGACAAATGGCATCCTGACTTGTACCAAAAATAGTGCGGCCAGCAGGACTAGGGAGGTGATTGTCCCACTTTACCCAGCACTGCTGAGGCCATACCTCAAATAGTGCATTCAGTACACTACAAGAAAGACACTGAGGCCCTGGAGTGTTTCCAAAGAAGGGCAACGAAGCTGTGAAAGGTCTGGAGCGCAAGTCTGTTGGGGAGTGGCTGAGTGAACTGGGATTGTTCAGTCTGGAGGAGGCTCAGGGGAGATCTCATAGCTTTCTACAACTCCCTGAAAGGAGGTGGTAACGAGGTGGGAGTCAGCCTTTTCTCTCAAGCAGCACAAGATAAGACAAGAGGAGATGGCCTCAAGTTGCATCAGGGGAGATTCAGTTTAGATATTAGGAAAAAATTTCTTCTCAGAAAGGGTGGTTACGCATTGGAACAGGATGCCCAAGGAAGTCCCTGTAGGTAGCTAAAAGACATGTAGATATGGTGCTTGGGGACATGGTTTAGTGGTAGGTAAACCATTGGGCTTGATGATTTTAGAGGTCTTTTCCAACCTAAAAATACTGATTCTATGTTTAATTTATTCTGTCCATATTAGATAATGTCCTTATAAGACACCAAAGAATTGAGACGTTCCTAGAAATACATCTCACTGAAGTACTGTTTACTTGATACTGAGAAATGAGATGCAGAGGCTATTGCTAGAGACAAAACAATCATGTCATTTGTTAATGAAAGTACCTTTCCAAGTCTTATTTTGTGTTTGGAAACACCATACATCTTCAGGCTATGTTATTTTAAAGATGTATTCTTTTTTAAATAATTTATTTGAATATTTCATACAAAAAGTAAGAAACATCTCCTTCATAATGAAAGTAGCTTATAAGAGATAACACTGCCACTAATGAAGTATAATTAGAGATTCATCTAAAAAATAATCTCCTGTGTTAATTTATCATGGAAAGCTAACAGCATTGTTACTTGAGACAAAAAAAAAAGTGGTTCTTGTCTAAGTTAAACATTTTGATTGCTCACAAAAAAAAAAAAAGAAAAAATTACCGAGTCAGAAATTTGACTATTAAATCAAGAAAATCATTGCATGCCATACATTTCTTTTTAAGTGTTTTTGTTTGTTTTTGTTTTGTTTTTTTTTTTAGTGAAAGAGACTATTGTATTGTACTGGAATTATCTTCAAATCTTCTTCTGACCTGAACTGTACATCTCCCCATGCCTAAGATACCTGCCAAACAATCTTACACAGTATTTGAAGGTAACAACAGAGGATGGGAAAATTGCACTGAAAGGCTCTCAAGATGAAAGGCAGAGATCTGTAGCACTTAGATGAAGGGCCACTAGTTAGAGTATGCAGCTGAAGATTGATACACCTGTGGACAAAAAAGCCAACAAGGATCAGAGGAACAAGGACAAGTAGGGGAACACTGAGAACCTAGTCAGGTGAAATCAGAGTCTTACAACAGATCTGCTCCAAGTAGCAGGTGGGGTGATCTCATGCAAGAAAAATTTCTCCTACACGAGGCAGAAGACAAATTTTCCCTCTTGAGTGCCTGAGATCTGAAATGGGGTAGGACTTGCAGGGTATGAGACTCATTACAGGATTTGAGGGAGGAGTACTTGAGGAGACTTACTGAGTGAGATGTAGAACATACTGTGGGACTGTGGCAATGTGTGGTACCTAATATGGAAGATTTAGGGGTAGGACAATAGGTGAGAAAAGACAGAGATCAAGGTGAGTTGGCAGATAAGGGGGAAAAAGGGGACAGCAGGTTGTGAACAGAATAAAAGTCAGTACGGTTTTCTGCCTAAGCCCTGCACTTTGGTCACTGCAGTCTATTACATATTTTCACTAAATTCTATATCTGCCATCTGTATGGGAGCACTCTCTGTGTGGCTCTGAATCAATCAGGATAGGTACACGCTGGCAAACCTCAAACTGGACTAGCCAGCAGAAAGTCTGAACCAGCAGCTGGAGTGGGATTGTGAACATAAGGGGCTGCAGGCCCAGGGAGGATGGGGGATCTTGGACAAACACACACACACTTATATATAATATTTTTACTAGTGAATTTTATTGCTGATTAGCTGGAGAAGATGAACTGGAATTGGGCCATCTGTGCTGTTCATGCTTATCTGAGTGCTGTGTGTTTATATGGGTGCTGGTAGAGGTACTGTTTACTGCCTGAGTGGATCTGTGTGTCTGCTCACATAAATGCAGATACAGTAAACGTCTGTGTGAGCCTGCTGGGAGTACACACTCAGCTGAGCTGGGGACAGGGAACCACAGAGGGCTCACAGGTACCATGTATCTGCTACGCTCAGAAACCTCCAGCACCACTCACAAACCTCTACTGATGCAACAAATTACTGCAGTTATAACACAGAACCACCACCGACCTACTCTGCATGGCTAATGTTTTCTGAAACTATCAGTCTTGCTGTAATTTCCATAATAATAATCTGGCAAATAAATAAAGGAGTACTTGCATACTACATACATCATTTCTGGCTGCTACCAACTTATCTTTTCTAATGGACCTTGAGATTTGTTGTAATGTAACTGGTTTGGGGCTTGATCAACACATTATAACGAAAATTATAAAGGGTTTTCTACAGAATAGAAAAATGAATTTCATGATGCATCAGCATCTTCACTTTAGAAGTAATTTTACAAGTGAATAATTTTGATATAATGTGAAGAAAAACATGTCCTGTAGGATCTCACTGTCATCGTATCTGAATACATATGTATGATCTATAAATCTATCTAGTTCAATGTATATAGACATATACGTAAATGGATATCCATTGAATAGGGTAAATTAATATTTTACAATGAAAAATATGAATTCTCTCATATGTATATCTGTATTTTTTAATCAGGTGACCTGAAAGACATTCTTTCTAACAAAGTTTTTTGTTTCTGAATGACAGCTAACTTACTAAAGTAGTAGTATTTAGCAACTATGCTGATTATACTGATTTCTATATTGCAAATACAGCCATAAGGAAATCATAAGTAAGAAGAAACCTTGCATTCATACGTCATCTGCAAGTTGGATCTACCTATTCTGCTACATAATCTTGTCACTTTAACATTTTTAATAGCAGTTAATTTCATTTTGTGCAACATCTCTTCGTCAGAATGTCATCATTTGAAACTCTCAAGTTATCATTTAATTTTGTGATGAGTAACAATCATTTCTTAAGACTCAGTGTTATTCAAGCTTGAGTCTAAACTTACTACAAGTTCTCAAATTATGGTTCTGCTACAACAAATTATTAAATTATAAAGCACATTTTTTTTTGTAGTGAGAAGTTGATATTTCCACAGGCAGACTAGAAAATGTGCACGATCCTTCAGCCATTTTTAACAAATAAAATTCAGCACTGATTTAGCTGCCCTAGACAATCACCTACTCTACCCACCTGGGAGAGGTCAGGTTCTGAAGTTTCAATAAAACAGCATTGGGCAGTATCAGTACCATATTGCACAACAAACAAGTACGTCAGAATAGTATGGTTGATCTTTATTTGATTTTTTTTCCCCTTGATTGTTGGTTTTGTGGTTTTTTTAGCAGAAAGGGACAGATATCTCAGCAACTGCAAGTACTGTATTCAGCTTTGGGGTACACAATAGCAGAAGGTCATGGACCAGTTGGAATGTGTCCAGAAGAGGCCATGATCAAAGGGCTGTAGCACCTTGCCTGTGAAGAGAGGATAAGAGAGTTTGGCTTGTTCAGCCTGTAGAAGAGAAGGCTCTAGAGGGACCTTGTGGAAGCCTTACAGTACCTAAAGGTATGCCTACAAAAAAGCTGGAGATGGACTTTGTCACAATAATTTTCTTCATAAAGGTTCATATGATGCTGTGTTTTGGATTTAAGATAAGAATAATGTTGATAACACAAGAATGTTATGGTTATTGCTGAGCAGTGCTGCACAGAGCCGAAGAGTTTTCAGTTTCTCATGCAGCCCTGTAGCGAGGAGGCTGGGGGTGCACAAGGATCTGGGAGGGCACACAGACGGGACAGCTAACCCCAACTGACCAAAGGGATACCCCATACCACACGACATCATGTTCAGCCATAAAAGCTCAGGTAAAGAAGGAGAAAGAGCTGAGAGGGATGTTTGAAGTGATGCTGTTTGTCTTCCCAACAAATAGTTGCGCATGGTGAGCCGTACTTTTCTGGAAGTAGCCAAACATCTGCCTGCCAATGGGAAGTAGTGAATGAACTTGTTTTGCACATGGATTTTGCTTAGCTAGAAAACAGTCTCTATCTCAACCCATGAGTCCTCGTACTTTTACCTTTCCAATTCTCTCTCCCAACCCATCTGGGGAAAGTGAGCAAGCATCTGTGTGGTGCTGAGTTGCCTGCTGTGGCTATACCACAACATGAGGTAATGCCTTCAAACTAAAAGATGGTAGATTTATATTAGATATAAGGAAGAAATTTTTCACTGGAACAGGCAGCCTAAAGAAGCTGTGGGTGCCCCCTGCATGGAAGTGTTCAAGGTCAGCTTGGATGGGGCTTTGAGCAATCTGGTCTAGTGGGAAGTGTCGTTGTCCATGGCTGGAGACTGGAACTGGATGATCTTTGAGGTCCATTCCAACCAAAATCATTCTGTGATTCTATTTTATGCTGCTTACTTCCAAGAGTGGAAGTTTCTATGATGAAAAGCCCTTTATCTCCCTTGTTTATTTCCTTGAAGTTCATGAAAAAGTTTTAGAAGCAAAACCAAAACTTCACATTGATTAAATTTAATAATAAAACTTTGAATAACTTAAATTTAATAATAGAAGTACATGATAATAATTATTTGGATAAATTACCAAGCAGAGTGCAGTCCTCTCAGGTATGAAATGGTATCTTAAAGGGCTGATCTTTTACAGAACACTGTAGAACACCAACTTAAATGCTAAACTTCTGCTCAATTCAGCAACAACAACAAAGAAGTAATTGTCATAAAGTTAAGGCATGCACACGATAGTTTCCTTGTTCAAACCTTAGAAACTTCACTTATCTTTATTAGGTGGAAAAAAAAAAAAAAAGAAATGTTAGGAACATTAGGTAAAAAGCAAAAGCTGGATGCTGTTTCAAATTCCTTTTTCCCCAAACTCATGTCTCACACTGTATTCTCCTGTCTGATGTCATCACAGCACTTTGTCTAACTTAGGGCACATTTAGTGCGCTTCAGTTGCTGTATAGCATAGATATATTAGAATTTAAAACTCATATGAGAATCAGTGACAAGTAATCAGCTGCAGTAACATGGAGATAAGGGTAAGCTAATAAACAATTAACTAACTTTATTTGCCAATATTATCTTCCACGACTCACTTCTAGGTGCTCAGTGCCATCCTTCTATGAGCATATTTTGCTCTCTCTGATCTCCAGGTTTCTTAATCTATCAAATAGGCCAGGATAAGAAAGACCCAGGCTAGAAGTCAGTGTTGTGGATAGATAGGAATAGCTCAATCTATATCTGGCATGTCTTGACACAGAAGACATTTACTGATATACTTGAGCTTGCTGATATATACTTAAATAAGTACAGTCCAATTTAACATGGGCAACATTCCCAGATCCTAGCTATTAAATGGAAATCTGAGGTCCTCCCACCTGTTTTTGTACAGAGAGGGATGAATTATGAAACAAGCATTGTCCTCTGTTTGCTAAACGTATAAACAGAATGGAAGAATAAACAAATAAAGATAAATAGAATAAGTATATTTTTGTTTGAATAACAAAGGGACAACATGCTAGTGGACAAGCTTTGGCTTTGCAAATAATGCTCTCTTAAACGACTGTATTTAAATCAGTGAAGGTGCTCACAAGGTAATGAAAATATAAGTTTGGAGGATCGATTACCAGAAAGTCATAGGACTTTTTTTTAATTTTCAGTTACATTGATATTATTTGTTACACCAACCTTTTTTTTTTTTCAGGAAACATATTTTGAAAGTAAATCATTTGTGCCGCTATTTTTAATAGTATGAAAGAAGAAATAAATGTGGATTTAAAATGTTATAGAAATATGAATTGTGATTTGAATTTTTTATGACATGTTAAAATAATTATTAATTAATGGAGCAATTAAACATCAGTTGTTATTCTAATTCACCATGACTTGATATCATGCAGTCTCTTTTCCCCTGAGAAGCTCATTTCTGAGTATGTCAGTACTGGTATAAGGGGAAAAATTGGAACACTGTTCTGTAACTCAACCTAATTCGCAGCACTCTTATCAACAAGTTATTGTTACAGTCTCTTTTGCATGGACATTCATGAGAAAGGAGTAGAAGTTCCATTCAGGTTATTTACACCAAAATATTGAGACAGTTGTATTTACTACAAGGTGCCTTGGACTCTTGAATAATAAACTCTAAAAAATGTCTATGGTTCAGAATTTAAATAAATATATATAGAAAGCTTTGAAATAGCAGTCTAGATATCTAATGATACTACAAGGACTCTTAATTTAGGACCGGTTGATCATCAGATATTTTTTCCTATAATGTCTAACAGTTTCTTCACGTTTTGTTCCAAAAAAAAAAGATTAAAAATAAAGGATTTTTTAATAACTGCTTACTTGTTAATATATATATATATATATTATTTTCATCACTGAGCTCTCATCATTTATCATTTTGGAAAAGAAAAAAGAGAGATACTAAATATCTTTATGGAAAATAGCAGAATAGCCTAATGAATCAGCCTGATTAAGGATTTACCAGTTAGCTTCCCAACACAGCCCTCACTAGTTAAGTATTCCGAAGCAAGTCAGATAATCTGCCCCTGTTTCTACCTTCCTCATTCCTTATACAGTAAGATAGATTCCTCTTATGTAAGGAGAAATAATGTAGTAAGCAATATTTATGGGTCTGATTCGTTGTAGGGGACGGCATGCGTTATGCATTACAAATGAAAGTATATAAATTAGAAAGCAAATTGCCCTCAGTTAGCGAATAACTCTGATATTTTATCACAAATGCAGAAATTATAGCTGTTAATGGTGGAATGTTTCAAATAAACAGTTTATTGGAGAAGTGTTCTTGTTAAGAAGGACAATATATGCATGGCATGACTAACTGAACGAGCAAAACCATGGTCACTTCAAAGCTTCTTTCTCTGCAGATGGAAGTTTTCCCTCACTTTGCACAGGTAGCCATGTTCATTGGGCACAAAAGATAGAGGCCAAACTCGTGCCAGACAGTGAGAGGCAAGTAAACGCCTCTTCTTTTTTCTTTTTTTTTTTAATCTACCATGTATATTTAATATCTTGAAGTCCTGCTTAAGCTTTCTGTACTATAACGGCTGTGTTGCAGGAATGCACTGACTTCTCTTTGAAGAAAGAGAGAGAACTGTAAGTTTATGGGCAATGCAATTTGAGGGTTGAACATTCATGCAAAAGAGTACCACAGTGTGAAATGAATCCGAGAATCTTCCCTACAGGAAAGATGCCTTTTAACAGAAAAGAACTCCTGGTCCTTCTGCTGCGCTGTAGAACACTGCATCGCTGTTACAGACTTGCAGTAGCACATTCAAAAGCCACGTGTCTGTTCATTTTGACATCAGAGTATAAATCCAGAGACTGTTTGAAACCTTTGATCTCTCAAACCACAGTACAGGAGATGAGTCAAAGTCCATTGACCACAAGAATAAAAGAGTAAAGTCTGGTTCAAAGCCAAACCATGAGTGCTGTCTGAACTTTCTTCTAATAACTGTTCAAAAATAATTGGATACAGTTAGCAATGAAAACAAATTAAAACAAATAAAACAACAACAACAAAAAACCCAAACGAACACTCCCTAAGAGTTCTCTTTCTCACTTTAGCCAAACGGTGTGCCAATAATGGAGTGTAACTGAGTTAAATATATGAACAGAAAGAACATTCCCGTACAAATTACAATAAAAGTAGAATCTTTTTGGATTTAGCAACATTGTACGAGATTTGTGCAAAATTGCCAAAATATCTGAGGTGACACTCTAGAATGCTAGTATTGGTATACTCTTTTTTTTCCAAACAGAACTATTATTCTGCAAATGCTACTCGATAGGTTTATTTTATTAAATTTTAATAATGTATAAAATTTATTCTTTCCAATTTTCAGGCATGTTCGAAAAAATAAATCCGATATCTCATAACCACAGTAAAGAAACTGATTCTATAGGCTTTTGATGACTCATACAGCTATTGCTTTTCAACACTGGAAATGCCAGAGAAAAGGAAAGGCAGTTAGCAAACCTATTCCATTATTTTTCTGGACTACAGTGATTTTCCACCAATTAACACTGTTCTGATAAAGCAAAGAAATGCAAAGCTCATCATTTTTTTCTGCTCCTAATTAAATTTTTGTAAAGCATTATTATGTTTTAAGTCTCAGAGAACTGTATCAACATGTCCAAATATATCACTCCGAAGCAGCCTCTCCTTTGTCTCATTCCTTTTGATTCCTTTTTGTGCCATGTGAAAAAAGAAATGGAATAAAAAGTGCACCTTTTTTTGGAATCCTGCTATTCTTAATAAAATCAACATACTCCCTTAGTTAGTGATAGCTATAACAGCAAAACAGGAGATTAAGAAGTATTCTCCCTGGTGCTTCCACAGCAGTAGGGGATGAGTGCTTAATATTGTCCCAGCAGTAATGGCAGGTAATGTAACCTACTACAAATACAAGAAATAAGAAATCCTAGGTGCAAGTCTCAGGTTCACTGGTTAATGTATGGCTATGCATTGGTCAGTTTTAGATTCATCCTGAACATGGAGATGGATAAAACATAAGCATTGTTTTGCCTCCTTTGACAGCAGGGATTGGTTCTTCTTTACCCGCCTGTGTAGAAAAGCCTAGTATGAAAGATTTAGACAAATGTAAGCCATACTTTGAGTACCAATGTACTCATAGTTTTCTACAAAATATTATTTAAAGGGACAGAAACCACCTTTGAAACTTCCATTGCACAATGAGTGAAAAGTTTATGCAGTTTCTTCAGAAGAGACAAAATCATCTGAAGTATCTCTTCAGCTGTTAAATTTTTACTGAACAAAACGGAGCAAAGCAGATGCACAACCTGATGATTCAGAACTACAGGAACAACTCAGGAACAAACTCTTCTGCTGTTGTTTCTCCGGTAGATGCCTCTGACATATGTAAACTCCAAGTACACTAATAAAGATTAGTCAGTGTCAGTTTGCCTTGAACTCTAACATAATTGTATTAAAATCATGTAAAATTATGCCTGCATTTTATAATGCCATGATGTCATTGTCAGGCACCATACATAAATATTTTATACAAGTACTTGAGCATTGTGATTCCAAAGGGGCAAACAAAAGACAGGCACAGCTGCATCTGGATTTTAAAAGATGGAAGATAAAGGAGAAGGAAGCCGTTAAGTAACGGTGGAAAGCAGGCAGAACTTCTTGCCAAATGGGTAAGAGGGATGGCTAGTGCAACCAAACCCAAGGCAACCAGCATCCACATTAGGCAAGATCCTCTTTAAGAGAGAAACTAGCAGCACAGAAAGTGAAGAAAAGGTAGAATAGGAAGAGAATTCATTTTTCACCCAACTTCTCGGTTCACTTTACTGATGACAATTAAGTTGCAATTAAGACCAGTGATTTCAGCGCTAATTATACAGCATTTGCTCTGTGGTACTGTTATCAGAGAGCTGAATATGAGAGACAAAACCAGTCATTTTTGCAGTTGAAAGGATGATCATTAAGAATGAGTAATTAGCACAATGTACATTGCTAATGAACAAATTTAATAAATATATATTTTTAAAAGATTAAATACTTTTATCACACTGACCTCTAGGTGATATGTATATGTGTATTAATTGCAACATCCACTGCTGGTCATTTGTACTGGCTTTAGTCCATAGACTAACAGCAAACAAAGAGAAACTGCTGTACGTGCAGATACTGCCATTACTGACTCTGCCTGTCTTCAGCTAAAACCACTGACTTAAGTAGCTGGAAGGACACTGTACTTCCAAGTTCAATTCCATAAGTGGCTTCAGTACATGTAGATCTACGGATTCGTGTCTGCACATTTAACAACGGAAAGCAGTTGTTTCTTCTGATGATTAGTGTGTATTGTGTGAGGAATGCCACTGTCTTACTGACAGTATGTCATTGCAGTTAACTGGTGCAGAAAATGGCTCCTCAAAAATTTATGCAGCTTATCAGCTTTGAACAAACACTTGAAAAGGTAATGTTGTTATGATAAATGTTTAACTTGATAGGAAAAAAAGCCGTTGTTTGGGGTTTTCACTTGTTTATTTTGATTTAGTTTCATTGCATTTGTTTGTTTTTAATATTTATGTGGCCAAATCATTATGAGGGGACGCATAGTACAATCTAAGTGAAACTAACAATCAAACAAACCGCAACAATAAAACAATTACGTAAAAACTGGAAACATAGTAAGCGTAATAAATAGAAGTAAGGGATCTGTTGAGCTCAAACCACTTAATGAGCTTTATTATTTTTTGTTCAGAAAAAATACCACATCTGTATAACAAAACAATTGCTTCTCCAATTCTCTTAAATTTCTCAGGTTTAATTTTGAAATACATTTTTAGGACTTCTTGATTTACATTTTAACCCTAATCCCATAATAGAATCATAGAATCATAGAATTGCTCAAGTTGGAAAGGACCTACAAGATCATCAAGTCCAACCGCAACCTAACCATACTGCTCTAACAACCCACCGCTAAATCATGTCCCCGAGCACCACATCCAAGCAGTTTTTAAACATTCAGGGATGGTGACTCAACCACCTCCCTGGGGAGCCTGTTCCAGTGCTTAACAACCCTTTCTGTCAAGACATTTTTCCTGATATCCAACCTAAACCTCCCCTGGCGCAACTTGACGCCATTTCCCCTTGTCCGGTCACCACTGACAAGAGACCAACGCCGCTCTCACTACAAACACCTTTCAGGTATTTGAAGAGAGCAATGAGGTCTCCTCTCAGCCTCCACTTCCTCAGACTAAACACCCACCAAGACATTTTGGCCTGATCACACCCGAGTCACGCACTCACGCACCCATCCCCCCCCTTTAACCTGCCCAGCACACAGCAAGCACATGCCTGTGATTGACGCCCTTCCTTTTGTTCACTGTGCCAATCAGCACGCATCCCCCTACCGCTTTTACCCGCCGCACCATATCCTTATCTCTAAACTGATGAGCTATGGATTTGAAGGGTGGACTGTTCAGTGGATAAAGAATTGATTGGATGGTCACAGTCAGAGGTTTGTTGTCAGTGGCTCTACATCCAGTCTTCTCTTCTCCAGGCTGAAGCTTCCCAGGTCTCTCAGCCTTTCCTTATACAGGAAATGCTCCAGGCCCCTACTCATCTTTGTGGCCCTCTGCTGGACTCTCTCTAAAAGATCCCTGTCTTCTTTGTATCTGAATCCTCCTTCTTGCCCCTTCTGAAGCCCACAGTGACGTTGCCTTTCCTCCTGTCATCAGACACCTCTGCCATTCTCCAAGAGCT
>NC_034415.1:9451534-9452080 GCF_002078875.1 Numida meleagris | reverse complement strand
AATAAAATATCTGGAAAAGGTATGCGGTCTCCTTGGCATTTCTAAAGAGACACACATCACTGCAACATGCAGGGGACTGGCCCACGCCTAACAACGTGATTCAGCACCCCTGAGTGCAAGAGAAAGTCTCTGGATCTCACAATAACGTAACAGGTCCTGCAATTGCCACAGCCCCTGCAGCAGGCCCTGCAGTTACTCCAAGCCCTGTGACAGGGCTGCAGCTGTGGCCTGGACTCTGTTCCCGAGGGGGCCCTCCGTGGACTGCAGCCTCCTTCAGGCCACGCCTACCTACTCCAGCACGGGCTCCTCCACAGAGCGCACCACATCTAAACGTGCTCTAAACGCGGCCCCGAGAGCTGCAGAACGAGGAAGGGACCGAGGTGCGGTCCTTTCCTCGCTTGGGCCGGGTGTACTTGGCCGGGTTTGGCCGCGGGGAGGCCGCACGGTGGCCTCCGTGAGGTGAGGGCAGGGGCCGCTCCGTGCCGGACACGGCCGTTTCCCGCCGGTTCAGCAGCGCCAGCGCAGCCGAGGGCGAGCCCGTCAGCG
>NC_034415.1:9449642-9451434 GCF_002078875.1 Numida meleagris | reverse complement strand
CTGCCGCACCACGCGCAGCGGCTCGCCGCCGGCTGCCAGCTGCCATCAGGACGGCGCTTCGGGCTCTGCGCAGGGCTTTCACCTGCAGCTGCATCAGAGGACAGCAAGAGGAGAGGCACGAAGCTGCCAGCACCAGGCAGCTCCCCGGAGATGGCTGATTCCATCCTGTGGATGGGGAGTTACGATTAAATTGTCTTAACTGTGTCCTGGCTGAGGGCTGCCTGATTTGAGCGCTCGTGCGTGTTTGGTCTGTGAGTGCAGCTACTGGGGCAAAGGATCCTTGTGTAAGCGGTGCCAGCAAGTGCAGAGAGCGTGGGTGTGCAAGGCAGAGCAATTCCTGGCTTCTGAAGAGTGAGCTGGCATAGCCGGTGTGTGTGTGAGGTGGCCAGTGAGGAAGGGGGTGAGTGGCTCTGTAAGGGGCAGCCCTGGTGGGAGAGCGCCGGTGTGTCTATAGGGGTGAGAGCACGGCCAGGCACCTACAGAGAGGAGTCCAGGAGTGTCCTGGCTGGACTGGGGCTGGTGCCTGCCCGGCCCAGCAAGTGGAGGAGGGCTGTGGCCTTGGAGTCTCCTGCGTCCGTGGTCCAGCAGCTGGGGAGAGTGACGAGGGGACAGTTCCTCCTGGCGCTGCAGATTTCCTAGGGTGGAGCATTTCTCACCTGCGTGGCAGGGAGTGAGTGGTTCTGTAAGGGGCCACCCTGGGTGTGACAACAGTAGTTTGTTTCTTGGTAGAGAATGTTGGCATGTTTGGGAAAGAACATTTATGAGAAGGCAATAAAACATTACAGGTTTGCACGAGGGAGAAAAATCAGACCACCACCAATACCACGGTCAGAAGGAAGTGGGGATGCCCCAGGATTCCGTAGCAATGTAGTAGTGCTGAATGTCATTTTGCGAGTCACTGCCTTTCTTATGTGTTCATCCTCTTGCTTGGTAGCAGCTGTGGTCTATGCAGGCAGAAAGATCTCCCAGTCGTCTTAGGAAAAGGCAAAGGAGGCAGTTCTATTCCACTGTGCATTTGCTGAACTGGCACTTGGGGGAAATCCTCGCACAGCACACTATCACAACATTGTAGGGGCTGGAAGGGCCCTCTGGCCATCACCTAGTCCAACCCCCCAGCTCAAGGAGATACGCAATAGTAGGTTGCACGGGAAAGCATCCAGATGGCTCCTGAGTATCTACAGAGAAGGAGACCCTGGGCGGCCGGTTCCAGTACTCTGTCACCCTCACAGTAAAGAAGTTCTTCCTCGAGTTTGTATGGAACTACCCGTGTTCCAGCGTGTGCCCGCTGCCCCTTGCTCTGTCCCTGCACACCACTGAAAAGAGCCTGGCCCCATCCACTTGTCTCCCACACTGTAGTTTTTTATAAACAGGGATGAGATCACCTCTCAGTCTTCTCCAGGCTGAAGAGTGCCAGGTCTCTCAGCCTTTCCTCATAAGGGAGATACTCCAGGCCCCTACTCATCTTTGTGGCCCTCTGCTGGATTGTCTCTAAAAGATCCCTGTCTTTTTCAAACCCAGATCCTCCTTGCCCTTTAGAAGGCTGGAGTGACATTGCGTTTCCTCCAGTCTTCAGACACCTCTGCCACTCTGCAAGACCTGTCATAGACAACAGAGAGCGGTTTGCCAGTCACTTCTGCCACCTCCCTCAGTACTCGTGGGTGAAAGGTTGCATGCAGGTCTCCTGCCATTCTTGCCTGACTTCTAACTCTTAGGGATTCACCAGTCCTGAACTTGGAAGAAATGATGCTTAAATGCTGACCTGAACTCATGAGTCTCCTTTCTTTCCAATGCT